>NC_088371.1:4350233-4352733 GCF_034508935.2 Berghia stephanieae | reverse complement strand
TCCCATGGTGGGCAGGCTGGATGGGGTTCCTGACCTCCCATAGTGGGCAGGCTGGATGGGGTTCCTGACCTCCCATGGTGGGCAGGCTGGGTGGGGTTCCTGACCTCCCATGGTGGGCAGGCTGGATGGGGTTCCTGACCTCCCATGGTGGGCAGGCTGGTGGGGTTCCTGACCTCCCATAGTGGGCAGGGGTGGGGGGGGGGGGGTACATACTGTATCTTCTATCCCTTTATATCTGTTTTCCAACATGCTTTCTGTCTTTGTCTTGGTATGAGATTACTTGGTTTTGTCCTAGCCCTGGCTGGGAGGGAAACAGTCAAATGCATAGTTATTGTTTTGAGAGATGATATGTTTTTCCTTGTAAATCATCTCTCGGTTATGTATAGTAGTATTTGTTATTTTGAATGTATAATGTAACAATTTGAGTATATTCCTCTTAGTGGGGACCTGTGCTCGTGTCTGGATGAGACATTTAGGTGATCTCAAAGTACATTGATGGTGTGCTCTTGGAATCTACATATTTGAACCATTCCCCTGTCTTACTTTTTCCTCGTGTCCTTTTAATTGTACATCTAGAATCTTTTCACTCTCCAATTTTCTTACTTTTTACTGGCGCTGATATGACCTAAAAGTGTTGCAAGCGCCGTAAAACCCTTAAAAACAAAAACAAAACGCTTCACTTTCACCTGCTTTTTTTTTTTTTTTTTTTTTTTTTACAAATGTTGAATACGCGATAAAATCGGGAACGTTCATTTCGTGGGAGACGCATATCGCAGACCTGCCAACTTGAAATTTGAAAAATTCGTAGTTTTTAGGGATTATAACATACAGTAGACATTATTTAAAAAAAACTACCCTTTTTTTGTTGTTGTTTAAATACATTAAATTAATGCTTTACATTCCTTCATAATATACTAGCTCTGACAACAAAACTTCGTTTTCAAGAAATTTATTGAATTAAAGATCTTTATGTAATTGTCAATAGGCTTCAACAGTCGTGACGTCACTTCCCTCGTAATCACGCATAGTAACTGGTTCTAAACTATCGCAACAATTGCGGATGCCCCTATGACATACTTCTCCGACCAGCATAAAAGTGTATCCAGAGGAGAAAAACATTAAAATTCTGATCATGTTTTGACTTTATACATTCTGATCACATGACATGTGAAAAATTAGAACCAAGCTGCTCGTTGTTGAGGACGTGACAACAGACTATTAAATGAATCCTATTAGGACCCAAAATTTCGTATTTCTACGAAATTATCGTAGTAGTAGGTGGGTCTGATATCGTAGTATCCATGACCATTAGTCTGTAATCCCATTCCATATCGTACATGGCCATAGTATGCCCTTGGCCAAGAAGCTCATAACCAACACGCAAAACTGTGTAACCATGAACGTTTATAGTCGGGTTAATAGATAGTTCGAAGATGACGTCACTCAGGTCTTTGTTATTGTTTTGTTGCATCCGCGTTATGAGAAGTGCTCACTGAACTGTATTAACCTGACTATAAACGTTCATGGATACACACAGTTTTGTGTGTTGGTCCGTTATACTTCCGGATGGCAATGTTATGAGCTTAGAGCCAAGCGCATACTATCTATAGTTGGAGACTAAAAATGAACAAATGGAGACATAAAATTAAGGGGGTCCTTCCGTGTGTTGGGATTCAGTGTCAAGCCGGTAAACATGGCATTTGAGAACTGATGGTGTGTGTTTAAATAAAATACACACCATTTCTGGCCGTGGAATTAATCGTACAAATACACAAAAGGTTTATAGTCTGAGGTACTTATTGTGTCTTCTATCCCCCTATGTCTGTTTTCCAATATGCTTTCTGTCTTTGTCTTAGTCTGACTTAGTTTTGTCCTGGCCCTGACCGGATACCCTGCCTTAGTGAGAGGGAAAAAGTCAAATGTATAGTTAGTTTTGGGAGATGATATTTTTTAACCTTGTAAATCATCTCTCTGTTATGTAATGTATTATGTTTTGTTTACATATTATTTATGGTTTGTAAACATTTGAGTGGATTCCTCTTAGTGGGGACCTGGGCTTGTGACTGGATAAGACTTTAAGGTGATCTCAAACTAAGTACTTTGATACTGTGCTCTTGGAATCTACATCTGTTCCCTATTTGATCCAATTCTTTTTCTTACTTTTCTTGGGTGCTTTAATTGTAATTCTAGAACTTTTTTACTATCCCATTTTCTTCCTTTTTACTGATATGACCTTAATGTGTTGCAAGCGCTGTAAAACCCGTAATAACAAACAAAAACAACATAGTCTGAGAGAATTTAGTGAAAGAAATCACCAAACTGAATATAGATAGTATGCGCTTGGGTAAGAAGCTCATAACATTGCCATCCGGAAGTATTACGGACCAACACACAAAACTGTGTGTATCCATGACCGTTTATAGTCAGGTTAATACAGTTCAGTGAGCATTACTCATAAACGCGGATGGCAAAAAACAATAACAAAGACCTGAGTGACGTC
>NC_088371.1:4340233-4345233 GCF_034508935.2 Berghia stephanieae | reverse complement strand
TGTGATGGAAGATTTGTGTCACGATTAATATTATATGAAATATGATGTGTTACGATCCGATCGTGTTGTTGTTGTTTGTACGGCTATGTGGTTTAGTGGTATGACACTTTGCTTTCGGATCGGAAGGTCCTGGGTTCGAGCCTCGCTCGGCGCATAGTTGAGTCCTTGGAAAAGGGACTTTACTCTTTACTCAAATTCTCTCACCGTACTCAGGTGTAAAATGAGTACCTAGCTGGCCGTTAGCAGCGTTGTCTCTGTCGAAAAAATTGTAATATCACCTCACAAGCGTCATGTCTTGTTCTACATGCTACGTGTTGCTGTTGGCATAGGACCCTTTGTAAAGCGCATTGAACACGTTTAGTGAAGATTGCGCTATGTAAAAAGCTCGAGTTTTTATATTTTCTTAAAAGCTCAAGTTGTTGTCGTTGTTGTTGTGGTTGTTGATGATGATTATAATGACGATGATGATGATGATGATGACGATGATGACGATGATGATGATGATCGATGATGATGATGATGACGATGATGATGATGATCGATTATGATGATGATCGATGATGATGATGATTGTGATGATATTGTAGTTGATGCTGCTGATGAAGAGGATATTATTTTGTTGTTGTTCGCATTATCGTTGTTGGTGGTTTTGTTATCTCTATCGCTGTTGTCGTTTTGTTGTTAATGTCGTCGTCGTTGTTGTTGGTGTTTATAATGTTAATATTTTTGTGATTGTTGGTTTTGTTTTTGTTCTTGTTCCCTTTTAAATTTTTGTTGTTAATGTTGGTGTTGTTGTTTATAATGTTAATATTTTTGTTGGATGTGATTGTTGGTTTTGTTTTTTGTTGTTATTCCCTTTTATATTGTTGTTGGTGGTGGTGGTGATGGTGGTGGTGGTGGTGGTGGTGTTGTTCATGTGTTAACATTTGTTTATTGATGTGGTTGTTGGTTTTGGCTTTGTTGTTGTTTCCTTTTATATTGTTTGTACCATTGTTGGTGCTATTTTTGTTTGTTTGTTGTTTGTTGTTTAATTTTTTAAATTTTTTTTATTTGTTGCTTTTATATTTTATTGTTCTTGCTCAGTCATTATTTTTTGTTTTGTAACTGATGAAATTATGCTGGTGGTGATGATGATGATGATGATGATGATGATGATGATGATGATGATGATGATGATGATGATGATGATGATAATACAAGATGATGGTGATGATACAAGATGATGATTATGATGATAATGATGACGACGACGACGACGACGATGATGACGATGACGATGATAAAATTTCTAATGACAGAAAAGCTTGACATAAATAAATAGTGACGTTGTTATTTGATGATCGTCATGCCGGAACATGTTTGTAAAATAAGGTGCCGCTTGTCGGATGGAGGAATGTGACCCGTTCCAGGATTTGAGCATTGAATTATGTCACAGCGAATGCCCAATGGCCATCCCTGTGTTGACGTCACTGAACCGAGGGTAAAGTCCTTACTTAATCTGTTGTTACCAGGTAAAATTAGGACTTGAAAACACTTACCAGTTCTGGCCGCCCACTGGAAAAAAAAAATCCACATTTTGAAAATTTGGCCAGAAAACTCGTCCTTTAAATATCGATCGATTTAAATGACCCTCATCTTGGAAGAAAAAAAACTCCCAAACCTGGGACTTCGCAAAGTCTTTCTTAAAGTCCCACGTTTGAGAGTTTTTGCCATGATGAGGGTCATAATTTAAATCGATCGATATTTGAAGGACGAGTTTTCTGGCCAAATTTTAAAATATTATTATGGGTTTTTCCAGAGTTCGGTAGAGTTGGCCGTTCCCTACAAGCCCCGGAAATTTGAACATTACGCGTTAAAAGTAGAAAACGGTAGGGACTGCCTGAAGCCGGTGATCGTAAAATTAATACTAACGAAAGAATGAAAATGGAGAGGCTTCGTATGGCAACAAAAACAGACAATGGACGTTTCGGGTACAAGCCCTTCGTCAGCACAACAGTACACAAATAAACGTGGAAAACAAATAAAATATAATGAAAAATTATTATCAGACTAGCTTGTGTACATGTGGATGTGGATTCCCAGAGCAGCAGACGATGGAGCACGTCCTTAGAGAATGACAGGAGTGGGTTCGGTGTTGGGGCAACAAGCTATGATGATGAAATTAGATTTTAAAATGTGACCCGCTATTTTTTTTTTTCACTTCATCTCTTGTTGTTACCAACATAAGTGCCTGCTCCACTCACTTTTCTGAATTAAAGGTTCACCACATATGCCGGAGCATACTCAATGTCTCAATTGTTTCTATGTTATATGTTTGTGTTGAGAATACTGGTTATTAAGCTTAATTGCTGGCCAAACTAACTAGCGGAGGTTGTGTGTGTTGGATCCGCGATCTCCAGTAGTCGGTGAGAGAGGGCTTTAGGAATGACCTGAGTTAGATACGATTTCCAGATCGTGGATAGCTCATACGGTAGAGTCACGCTCTCACTGGCCAGGCGGAGTTGTCGTACCAATAAGGTCGCGGGTTCAAACCACATCACCGCCGCGAAAATGTTATTCTCTGTTGTCTTCTGGCACTTTTCTACTCACTTCATCTCTTTTTATAGATATTGTGCGCTTGGCTAAGAAGCTCACAACATTGCCATCCGTAAGTATAACGGACCAACACACAAAACTATGTGTAACCATGAACGTATATGGTCTGGTTAATAGTGAGAATTACTAATAAACGCGGATGGCAAAAAACAATAACAAAGACCCGAGTGACGTCAACTTAATTCTATCTATGGTAGAAATGTCAACAACAAAAAATGAGATTTTGATTGTTGTCACTGTAAGTTAAGTAACTATACATCTATTGTAGTCAGGGACATTTAAAAAATTACGCCAGGTGTCGTTATATTTTGGAATATGAAATCTATTTTTAGCAACTAGGTCACCCCGACGTTTTACCGTTTTGAGGCGGACAGTCACAATTAAATGATAATTTTAAAAATACGAACTTTGAATTTTTTGCGATGTCAAAATATTATTCTCTACGATGACGGAAAGTCATTAATATAAATAAAATAAATAAAATTCCTTTTATTCGGATGAATAGGGAAAATTTTTCTCTAGGGTCTATTCCAGGGAAGACTGCAATAACCCAGGCGTCAGCCGCAGTGCAGAGCCGCAAATTGAGCTAAAGGGAGGTGACTTGCTCAAGGCCGCGCAGCGCAGTGGCGGATAATCGAACTCGCTACCTTTCGGGTACGAAGCAAAGACCGTACCGTTGACCCACCCTGCCCCCCCCCCCCCCACCCCGCTTAGTAATAATTTCACCCGGATGTAAATACCGATTGGACGGATTGTTAGATGATGTCGTATGTACTTGAATTGGATTCGATAGTCTGACGTCACGTCCGCCCAGCAACCAGCAGCTTGGTTTTAAACAAAGAAAATCGGTACTTTTTTATTCTTCATACTGGCTGAACCATTTCACATGTCATATGAACAAAATGTATAAAAGTCAAAACTTGATCAGATTTTAAATGTTTTTCTCCTCTGGACACACTTTTATGCTCGTCAGAGAAGTAGATTTAATTTCATAAGGGCGCCCGCAATTGTTCTGATAGTTTAGAACCAGTTATTAAGTTACTACACATGTCATTAGTGACGTCACGACTGTTGAAGCCTATTAGACAGGATGTTGTCATCACAAGCAAGATGCTACAGACGGTGTGAAATTCCTGCTTGTTTACACCAAGTCTAAAACCAGGTCCACAAGAACCTCTTCTAGTGACTGTGAAACGCAGAAAACTGTCTTGGTTTGGACACCATACTCGACACGATAGCCTGAGCAGGACAGTCCTACAGGGCACAGTCGAAGCGTAGCCATCGTTATGTTATAACCTGACACTGAAATCCAAAAGGACTGGCAGTTTGACGTCATTATTTGGTTTTTGCACCGCTTAGTGAGTTGTCGTTAGTAGAGCTCATGGAAACAAGTTATTTCATTGGTTGAACTATTGAATACAACTCACGATTTGTTTTCTTTTGTGGCAAAAGACTGGCATTTTGACGTCATTTTTTGGTCAGTGTCAGGCCATAACTTTACGATGGCTACGGTCGAAGTTCAGCGCGGAAAAGGGCGCCAAAGGAAGATGTGTCTGGACAATATAAAAGAATGGACAAAGATGTCGGTTCCGGAGCTGCTACATAGGGCTAGCAACAGGCAGGCATGGAGGAAGACTGTAACTTCTGCTTCACGCAAGTCCCCCCGACGACCATCCGGTCATGGGATTGAGTGAGTGAGTGAAACCGATATAATACCGTTTTTGAGCTGTAGGTCACAATTATTGGTATGTCGTTGCCTCGCCGTCACAAAATAATAATAATAATAATAATAATAATAATAATAATAATAATAATAATAATAATAATAATAATAAATAATAATAATAATAATAATAATAATAATAATAATAATAATAATAATAATAATAATTTATGGGCAGTGGGTAATCCGTTTTACGTGAATGCGGTCACAAACCGGATGTTGTCATCACAGATTTCCCCCGCCATGATGTCTGTGACGGGTTCCGGTTGCCCGGGTTTACTGTTACTTGTATTGATAGTATGCGCTAGGCTAAGGAGCTCACAACATTGCCATCCGGAAGTATAACGGACCAACACACAAAACTATGTGTAACCTTAAACGTTTATAGTCTGGTTAATACAGTTTAATGAGAATTACTCATAAACATGGATGGCAAAACAAAAAAAAAAATAATAACAAAGACCCGAGTGACGTCAACTTCATACTATCTATAGGTAATGAGATTAGCGGAGTAGCGTCCCTTGATTGGACGTCACCCGTAGTCTGTGACGTCACCGACGGAAAAATTTTTAGAGAGAGAGAGCATCATGTTGGTTGTGCGTATGCGTCTCTCGTCCTCGCGGAAGCGAGACTATGGGTGACGTCCAATCAAGGGACGCTGCTCTTCCGCTAATCGCATTCC
>NC_088371.1:4322733-4330233 GCF_034508935.2 Berghia stephanieae | reverse complement strand
ATGGTGAGACAGGATGTCTCAATGGGTAGGGCCATCGGCAGCTAACAACAAAGAGCTCTGTCCTACTTTCGTTTTTAACTTAACCAATCAGATGCTGAGTTTGAAATTTGTCGCATTTTGATTGGTTGGAAATTATCACATTAATAAAAAGCCTACAAAATGTCTCTTATGATATTTACATCGCAGCTACAGGGAAAAACAATGCCAATGTTATGCGACTATGTCGTCTTGTGGTATGAATCACTTTTGGTCGGAAGGTCCAGGGTTAGAGCCTCGCTCGGCGCATAGTTGAGTCCTTGGAAAAGGCTCGTTGATCTCCTTTTTTCACCGTACTCATGTGTAAAATGAGTACCTGACCGTTAACAGTGTTATCTCTGTCGGAAAAGATAAATTGTAATATCGCCAAACAGGCGTCATGTCTCGTTCTACATGTTACGTGTTACTTTTGACGAGAGACCAAGCGCTTTGAGTACGTACAGTGGATATTGCGGTATATTCTAAAAAATGCCCAAACATGCCCTCATCCAACTCCACCCCCCCCCCCCCCCCCGGTCCCATTATCTATCTATCTATCTAGAGCATGAGTTTGTTTTTTTTTAATTTTATATAGGGAATGAGAGTAGCGTCCCTTGATTGGACGTCACCGGTGGAGAAGTTATTTGTAAACAAACCAACTACAAGCCAAGCGCTCCAATTACAAATTTATTATTCATATTTCTGTACAAAAATGCATATCATAATCAACGTTATGCATTTTTGTACAGAAATATGAATAATAAATTTTGTATTCGGGGCGCTTGATTTGTAGTTGGTTTGTTTACAAATAATTTCTCCACCGGTAACGTCAAACCAAGGGACGCTACTCTTCCGCTTATCTCATTCCCTATAGCGCAATATCTTCTAAACGCGCTCAATACGCTGGACACAGGATCAAATCACAAACAGCTTTCTTGTTCATTCTAAGGCGCTATTCAGATACATTTTTTTTTCGACAGGGACAACGTTGTTACTGGTCTGGTATACTCATTTACACATGAGTACGATGAGAGTGATTTTTTTCTCTCCCAAGGACTCTACTACTATGCGCCGGCCAGAGAGCAGGATTCGAACCAGGGGTCTACCCGTTCCTAAGACGTGTGTCATACCGTGACTACCACCACCACAAGACCATTTTATTACCTTTTCCGATTCATGATCGTATTTTGGTTCCTTTTTTTTGGTTTTTTTTTTTGGTCATCTCCGATCACCTTGACGAGACGCTGACATTCGATGGACAGCCCCGACAAGTGATAATCCCCCTTGTCTTGACCCGGGGGGGGGGGGGAGGGGGAGATAGAAGGAGGGAGTTGGGGGGGGGGGGATGGAGTGGGACAATGAAACTCTTTGACTCAAACTTAGACAGCCAAAACACTAACACTGCCAAAACACTTTTTTCAAATATAATTTTGGCCATAATTTTTTTTTTATCTTTTTTTTTTTTTTTTAATTTTTGGCTCTCATCTATTTTAACTTGCTTATTACTTCAAAAAATACCAATGGATTAAGATAATCCTCAACTTCCAAAACTTTCTCAAACCTAAGACTTCAAAGAAGAAGTCTCAGGATTCTTGGGATTTAGATTTTTTTCTTCTTTACAATTGCGAGTTAATAAACTTATCCATTAATATAATTTGATGTAAAAAAAAAATTCTTGCCAAATATGATATAGATCTATATTATATATCTAGCGTTTAGTTTTTTTTGGTTGTGTTTTTTTTTTTTTTTTTCTAGCCATATTAAAAGGAATTTTTTTTAAAAAACGGTTCTTTTTCAGAGCCAAATTAAAAATGCGGATTTTTTTTTTCTTTCATAGTATGGCTGGTTCAGTCGCAGGCGCGCCTACCATGGACGTTAAATGAAGCCTTTTAACATTAGTTGTGGGGCTATGTGGTCTCGTGGTTTGACACTCCCTTTCGGACCGGAATGTCCTGGGTTCGAGCCTCGCTCGGCGTATAGTTGAGTCCTTGTAAAAGGCTCTTTACTCACATTCTCTCACCGTACTCAGGTGTGAAATGAGTACCTAGCCGTTAACAGAAAAAGTGTATTATTCAATCTTAGGCTTTCGCCAGTAGTTCATACAAATTGATGTCAACGTACATGAAAATGAGAGAAAAAAACAAAGAGAAAGAAAAAAATGGAAAATGATAAAAAAAATTGGAACCATTAATAACCCAAAATACAACAATGGTAATAATAATAATAATAATAATAATAATAATAATAATAATAATAATAATAATAATAATAATAATAATAATAATAATAATGATAATAATAACAACAATAATAATGATGATGATGATGATGATGATGATGATGATGATGATGATGATGATGATGATGATGATGATGATAATAATAATAATAAAATCAATAATGATGATGATGATGATGATGATGATGATGATGATGATGATAATAATAATAATAATAATAATAACGACAAGCGTTGTCTTTGCCCGAAAACAATTTATGCATTTATTTTTATTTATTGAAAAGACTGGTTCAATCGAGCCTGTATCTATTCATAGCTTGGCATTGTACGTATTAAAATATCTAAGTCATATCATATAAGACTTCAGAATTCAGGAGTCTGACTGATGTCACGCCGCCCGGCAACGGCGGCCATCTTGGTTCTAAACAAAGAAAATCATTACTTTTTATTCTTCATGCTGGCTAGAAATTTTCATATGCCTTCTGATCAGAATGTGTAAAAGTCAAAACATGATCAAGTTTATGTTTCTTTTTTCCTCAGGATACGTTTTATGCTCGCCGGAGAAATGTTTCATAAGGGCATCCGCCATTGTTCCGATAGTTTAGAGCCAGTGTTACTAAGTTACCATGCGTCATAAGTAGGAAGTGACGTTCCAACTGTTAAAGAGTATTATCACGTTCTAAGAAAGAAAGAGGAAATTGAAATAGACATTTGATTTTAGTAGTGCAAAAGGTAACAAATGACCCATTAGGATTTAGGTCTTTCACGGGGCAGGGTGGTGCAGCGGTACGGTCTTTGCTTCGTACCCGAAAGGTACCAAGTTCGATCACCGCCGCTGCGCTGTGTGTGTGTGTGTGTGTGTGTGTGTGTGTGTTGCCTTGAGCAAATCACCTCGAAAGAGCTCAATTTGCGGCGCTGCACTGCGGCTGACGCCTGGGTTATTCCAGTCTTCACTTGGAATAGACCCTAGAGACAAATTTCCCCTTTAGGATGAATAAAGGGAATTTACTTTTTTTTTAAAATTATTATCACTGATGAAAACAACTCACTAGGCAGTATTTACTTTCGTTTCGCAGTCGCTGCTGCTTTGTATGTAGCCTAATGTGACGTAATCTTTTGGTCAGTGTCATCAGTCTCTATGAGTGTAGTATGAAGGTTACGGTTCAACTCTAGCCTACGCGCCCTCTACCCCCATAAAAATCAAAATGAAATCAGAACAAGAACGTACAAAAACAAAACAAAAAAAAACAAACAAAAAAACAAAAAACAAAGCGAAACTAGCTACAACAGTAAACTGCAAGAAACGGAAGAAGAAGAAGAAGAAGAAGAAGAAGAAGAAGAAGAAGAAGAAGAAGAAGAAGAAGAAAGAAAAAAGAAAAGAAAAGAAGAAGAAAAGAAGAAGAAGAAGAAGAAAGAAGAAGAAAAGAAGAAGAAGAAGAAGAAGAAGAAGAAGAAGAAGGAAGAAGAAGAAGAAGAAGAAGAAGAAGAAGAAGAAAGAAGAAGAAGAAGAAGAAGAAGAAGAAGAAGAAGAAAAGAAGAAGAAGAAGAAGAAGAAGAAGAAAAGAAAGAAGAAGAAGAAGAAGAAGAAGAAGAAGAAGAAGAAGAAGAAGAAGAAGAAGAAAAGAAGAAGAAGAAGAAGAAGAAAAGAAGAAGAAGAAAAGAAAGAAAAGAAGAAGAAGAAAGAAGAGAAGAAGAAGAAGAAGAAGAAGAAGAAGAAGAAGAAGAAGAAAGAAGAAGAAAAGAAGAAGAAGAAGAAGAAGAAGAAGAAGAAGAAGAAGAAGAAGAAGAAGAAAAGAAGAAGAAGAAGAAGAAGAAGAAGAAGAAGAAGAAGAAGAAGAAGAAGAAGAAGAAGAAAAGAAGAAGAAGAAGAAGAAGAAGAAGAAGAAGAAGAAGAAGAAGAAGAAGAAGAAGAAGAAGAAGAAGAAGAAGAAGAAGAGAAGAAAGAAGAAGAAGAAGAAGAAGAGAAGAAGAAGAAGAAGAAGAAAGAAGAAGAAGAAGAAGAAGAAGAAGAAAGAAGAAGAAGAAGAAGAAGAAGAAGAAGAAGAAAGAAGAAGAAGAAGAAGAAGAAGAAAAAGAAGAAAGAAGAAGAAGAAGAAGAAGAAGAAGAAGAAGAAGAAGAAGAAGAAGAAGAAGAAAAGAAGAAGAAGAAGAAGAAGAAGAAGAAGAAGAAGAAGAAGAAGAAGAAGAAGAAAAGAGAAGAAGAAGAAGAAGAGAAGAAGAAGAAAGAAGAAGAAGAAGAAGAAGAAGAAGAGAAGAAGAAGAAGAAGAAGAAGAAGAAGAAGAAGAAAAGAAGAAGAAGAAGAAGAAGAAGAAAGAAGAAGAAAGAAGAAGAAGAAGAAGAAGAAGAAGAAGAAGAAGAAGAAGAAGAAGAAGAAGAAGCAATGATGTCATCCTTGTCATTCAAACCTGCCACGCATGTGCAATAAGGGTCAAAAGGTTTCCGGAAATCAACCTTTCAAAGAATAAAAACCTGCACTCTTTACCTTTTCAGCTTTGAGAGGTTGCAATACTGGGGTGGGGGAAGAGATAGCCTATGTAAAATAATAATAATAATAATAATAATAATAATAATAATAATAATAATAATAATAATAATAATAATAATAATAATAATAATAATAATAATAATAAAAATAATAATAATAATAACATTAAAAACAATTAAAACAATTTAGATAAGCTTTTATATAGAGCAATATCCACTAAAAGTGCTCAAAGCCTTTTACAATGAGTCCAACAGCAACACGTAACATAAAGAACGAGATCTGACGCCTGTTCGGCGATAATACTTTTTTTTCCAACAGAGACAACGCTATTACCGGACAGGTACTCATTTTACACCTGAGTACGGTGAGATAATGTGAGTAAAGAGCCTTTTCCAAGGACTCAACTATGCGCCGAGCGAGTGAGGCTCGAACCCAGGACCTTCGGGATCCGAAAGCGAGTGTCATACAACTAGACCACATAGCCGCACATTTCCTAAAAGCAACTGTGTTCGTAGGAAGACCATATCTATATTGTAGACCTGTCTATTTGAACATTTTAAACTCATAATTTTTAGGAGACAAAAATAGTATTCGTTCTTGTTAACTTTATAGATAGAACGAAGATGACGTCACTCAGGCCTTGTTATTTGTTTTTTGTTTTGTTTTTTTTTTGTTTTTTTGTTTTTGGTATTTTTTTGACATCCAAGTTTGTGAGTAATTCTCACTAAACCGTAATAATCAGACTATAAACGTTTAAGGTTACAGATAGTTTTGTGTGTTGGTCCGTTAAACTTCCGGATGGCAGTGTTGTGATTTTCTTAGCCAAGCGCATCCTATAAAGATCAACAATTTACCCTTACAATGATTGACAGACACGCCAAATTCCTGAAAATGTTGTACTCCGGCATCAACTTTCATTTCCATTAAGTTTTAATGACTTAGAAATGCCGATGAACTTCTGAAAAAGGAGCAGAAATTTCGTAATTTGACCAAGGTTTCATAGAAGGAAGCAGGCAGGACTGTAATAGGCTTCAACAGCCATGTCGTCACTTCCGTCGTAATGACGCATGGTAACTTATTAACTGGCTCTAAACTATCGGAACAATGGCGGACGCCTTTATGAAATATTTTTCCGACGAGCATAAAAGTGTATCCAGAGGGGAAAAAAACATTATAAATATGATCATGTTTTAACTTTTACACATTCTGATCACAAGTCATATGAAAAGTTTTATCCAGCATGAAGAATAAAAAAATACCGATTTTCTTTGTTTAGAACCACGATGGCCTCCGTTGCTGGGCGACGTGACATCAGACTATTGAATCCAATTGTCCCACTACAAAATATCACATTAATTCTCCATCTCCTACTCCCTATAAATCGGATGCGCTTGGCTAAGAAGCTCACAACATTGCCACCCGAAAGCTTTATGGACCAACACACAAAACTATGTGTAACCATGAACTTTTATAGTCGTATTAATACCGTTTAGTGATAATTACTCATAAACATGGATGGCAAAAAAACAAAACAAACCAACAACAAAGGCCTGAGTGACGTCAACTTAGTTCTATCTATAAAAAAACTATTACCACACCAAACTATTATATACCCTCCCACTATCCCACCACCAAATCTCACCTTATTTATTCTCCATCTCCTACTCCCTATTGTTTCACCATCATCACCATTCTTCACCATCCACCATCACCACCATCATCATCCCACAATACACTCTCCACCTCCACTCCCTCTCATCCCTCCCTTCCTCCCTCCCTCCCACCACTCATCCACCCACCCACTCATCCAGTCATTCATTCAACCACGCATTCATCCATTCATCCATCCATCCATTCATTCATTGGCCAAAACACAAAACCCAGTTACCTCTTCCCCGCCCAGCCTGTGTACAACTAACTGTAAACCCAACCAAACTGGGCGGAGCTTGTAAACAAACTGACAGCTTTACGAGGTCCGACAGAAGAAGTAAGAACATTATTTACTGGGATGTTTCCATAAAATTAATGGCCATTTCTCTGCTGTAGCGAGTAATCACCAGCACAATGGCTACGACGTCTTGCATACCGGGTTCAAACATAGCCCCAGTGGCGATCGGGCCAAACGACCATACTACCACTAGTAATAATAATTCTATACATCCCGTGATTTCTAATAACGTTCATTCTTCTCACAAGGATAAAAAATTCGATTTATCATCATCAACTTCTTTTTCGGAGGAAGAACAAAATTCGGTGGATTTTGTGAGTATAACAAGTAGTATAAGAAATAAGTGTATAAATATTAAGATAAGATAAGATAAGATATAGATAGTTCGAAGTTGACGTCACTCAGGTCTTTGTTTTTAGTTTTTTGCCATCAGCGTTTTTGAGTAATTCTCACTAAACGGTATTAACACGACTATAAACGTTCATGGTTACACATACAGTTTTGTGTGTTGGTCCAATATACTTCCGGATGGCAATGTTGTGAACTTCTTAGCCTAGTGCATACTATCTACACGTTATTGATCCTTGTGTAGAAATTATAATAACTCAATAATATATTATAAAAGAAATATTAAAATGTTAATGAATTAAATAAAAATTGGCAAAGAATATTAAAAGTGTGAAAAAGTCCAGTGGGACAACAAGCGGCTGTGTGGTTTTGTGGTGTGACTCTCGCTTTCGTATAGGAAATTCCTGGGTTCGAGCCTCGCTCGTTACAGCGCATAGTTGAGTCCTTGGTTAAAAATAACAAAC
>NC_088371.1:4302733-4317733 GCF_034508935.2 Berghia stephanieae | reverse complement strand
TTTATCTACCCGTGGATGAAAAAATCACAGAACGGAAAATGTGAGTAAAAATCTTTTTCACTGTTTTCATATCTACTTTTTTTTTTTTTTTTGATGGAATGTGAGTGGGTTGTTCGTATATATTATGTTTTGATCGACGTATACATATATGCAGGTCTGACATCCGAACGTAGTTATGGGCCTAGTGTGACATTGTTGTTGTAATGGACAACATTTTGCGTCGTTTTTTATTTTTGAGATTGCCATTACAAACAATGAGCCCATAATAAATTGATTATCAGACCTGCAAATAAGTGTACGTCGGTTTTTGCTCTATTTACGGGCTTTTTTTTTCCCTTCTCTGTTTCATGTTCTGTCGTCGAGACGAGTTTCTATCTTCGAGATAATATTCGCATACACAAACAAACATATGGGCACTCGTGCGCTTAATTATGTTCACGAAAATTGTTCATTGATCAAACTAACAACAATCTCTTGCCAATTGTCTTCCCTCTGAAGTTAAATTTCGTTTGGAACCATAAATCTATGATAAGACGAACTGTTGAACAAATAACTCGTTTTTTTTGTTTTATTTTTTGGGGGGGGGGGGGGTGTTTTTTTGTGGAGAATCCAAATGCTTCTTTGCAATTAATTATTCCTAAACACCTGACGGTTTTAAAGTTTGAACGAGAAAAAGAAAATATTAAAATGCAAACAAAGAAACTGAAAAAAAAAACAACACTACCACAAACAACATAAACACAGTTTGAGATCGACTGATAAATGTGCTCAAAGTGCAACAATAAGCGTTAAATTATTTATTGTTTGCTCGAAGGGTTTGCACCCAAAACGTCCATTGTTTCCCACCCGAAGCCCTTCTTTCCTTGTGATTTAAATAAAACTTGTCCAGTCCTACAATTTAAAAAAAAAAACAAAAAAATTAACTGTTTTTATTTCAATTTCTATTTCGAACTGGTTCACCTCGACATAATCCCTTTTGGGTTCGAGCCTCGCTCGGCGCATAGTTTAGTCCTTGGTAATGACTCTTTTACTCCCATTATCTCACCCAAACTCAGGTGAAATGAATCCCGGGGCCCGTTGACAGCGTTGTCTCTGTTGGAAAAAAAAATGTAATAAATCTCCTAACAGCGTCATGTCTCGTTCCAATGTTAGGGTGTTGCGTTGTCAGGACCCTTTGTAAAGCGCTTTGACACGGTTATTGGATTTTTGGCGCTATATAAAAGCGCAAAGTTTTTTCGGCTTTCTTTTCTTTGAGGCGGGGGGTACCAAAATTCTCGTATTAAAATTTTTTTCGTCCTCTCCCCCCCCACCCCCCATCCCCTTTCCCCAAACCTCCTCCCCTCTTTAAGACACAATCACCGAAAAAAAAGGGAATATATAGAAGGGATCAAACTTCCATAATTCGTACACTCATAAAACAAAAGCCCAAGGCTGATACACACCCAACACGCACACACACACACATAACACACACCCCTCACACACACACATCACACACACAAAAAACCACACACACACACACATATAAATATAATATATATATATATATATAATGTATATATATATATATTTTTTTTTTTAAATTTATTTTTTTTTAATTTTTTTTTTTTTTTATCTTTATTATTTTTTATTGTTATTTTGAATCGTGTTTGATACAAAATGAACAATATGCTCGACATGAAGCAAGGGAGCAATTATATTTTAATTTTTAAAATTAATTTAATATTTACCACAATTTTGGAGCCCATCCAAAAACATTGTGGAAAAATTTAAAAAAAATATATATAAAATATTAAAAAATATATATATATAATATATATATATATAAAAATTATAAAATATAAATAAAAATTCCAGGCGGTCCTTGTACCGTTATCGTGATTCCCACAGTTGGTGTGGAAAAGATAACTCTGATTGTTTTTTCAATTATTGGCACAGACCAGACAGGTCTTGAACACGTCTAACAATATTTAGAATAACCTTTAAAACCTTTGAACCGGGAAAAAATTAATTAAAGGGACACATTTAATCCCATCTTGTTTTCAAGAATGTGGGGTTTGTTTTTTTGTTGGAATAGCCGTGATTTTGTCTCGTTCATGAATTATTCCCTGTTCGTTTGTTACTCTCTCTCTCTCTCTCTCTCTCCCCTCTCTCTCCTCTCTTCTCTCTCTCCTCTCTCCCCCCTCTCTCTCTCTCTCCACACACACCCCACATACACACACACACACCTCTCCTCAAACACACATACACACACTCCTCTCTCTCTTGTTTTATATATAAATTTTATAAAATATATATAATAATATATATATATATAAAAATTGTATGTATGTATGTATATATGTATATAAATATGTTTTTGATTTTCTATCTCTCATCCCCTCCTCTCCTCCCTCTCTCTCTCTCTCCTCCCCCTCTGTGTGTGTGGTGTGTGTGTGTGTTTCCTTGCCCTCTCTCTCTCTCTTCTCTCTCCTCTCTCTGTTTGTGTGTGTGTGTGTGTGTGTGTGTGGTGTGTGTGTGTGTGTGAGTGGTTTTTTTTTTCTCTCTCTCTAAATTTATATTGGAAAGTTTGTCGATATACCGGGGTTTTAAAACAATATTCTGAAGGATGGGGGAAAAAAGGTGTGTGGGGGGGGGGGGGGGGGGGATAAAGACAACGGTCAAAATCTGTTGTAATAATAAATGTAAATTGGCAAAAATAAACAAAGAAAAAGAATATAAACAGAGAACATAGTCCACTGCCGAAAGTGTTTGACTCTATGATTAGTGAATTCCAACGATTAAAATTTCTCCTCCCCTCCTCCTCCTCCTCCTCCCCTCCTCCTCCTCCTCCTCCTCCCTCCTCCCCCCTCTTCTCGACGACGACGACAGGATGAGACGACGATTGATGAGATGATGATGATGAATGAGATGATGATGAAATTTTGATGATGATGAGAGATGAAGATAATTGATGAATTATGATGAAGATGATGAGATGACGACGATGATGATGAGATGATGATGAAGAAGATGATATGAAGATTGATGATGATATGATGATGATTTATGATGATGATGCTGATGATGCTGATGACGAGATGACGATGAGATGATGATGATGATGAGATGACACGATGGGTGATGAGAGATAAGATGAGATGATTTAGATGAATGATAAGATGATGATGATATGATGTGATATAGTGATGATGCTGAAAAATGTGTGAGAATGATGATTGATGAATGATGATGATGATGATGAGAGATGATGATGATGATAATGATGATGATAATGATAATGATCGTTATTCAATACAGCGATTTAATCTATATAATATGGAGATAGAAACACAACTGTCGTATTCAAATATGACGCTTTAAAACGAATACTGTACTCCATCTAATTTTGTGACAATAACCCCTTCGTTTATCATGAAAAAAAAATAAATTATGATAAGCCAAACATTAAATAATATAAATAGCAATGTGTTTGTACACAAACATGCATTCCACTAAAGTCAACACATCAGGAAACACGAGTAAGCTAGCTACGTCCATTACAATGGCATCTTTCCCAAAGAAAAAAAAAAAACAACAAAAACAAACAAAAAACAACAATGCCTTTCCCAAAGAAAAACAAAAAGAGGTGATGGTGGAAGTGAAGACAGACGTGGAATGCCTCTTATCATCATCCATGCCTCATTAATCAAATATCACATAACTGAAGAACACAAAGTAACAAAACGCTTTTTGATTAATTTTTTGTTAATTGGTTGGAAATGTTTACTTCGTTTTTTTAAGGGTTTAAACTTACAACACATTAAGGTTATATCAGCACCAGTAAAAAGGAAGAAAATGGGATAGTATAAAGTTCTAGAATTACAAATTAAAGAACCCAAGAAAAGGTAAGACAAAAGGGGAATTTGTTCAAATAGGAAACAGATGTAGATTCCAAGAGCACACTATCAAAGTACTAAGTTTGAGATCACTAAAAGTCTCATCCAGACACAAGCCAGGTCCCCACTAGAGGAATACACTCAAATATTTTACAAATCATACATAATATAAAGAAAAACATAAAACAGTGCAAAATAGAGAGATGATTTACAAGGAAAAAAATTATCATCTCCCAAAACTCTTAACTAAGCATTTGACTGTTTCCGTCCCAGCCAGGTATCCGGCCAGGGCCTGGACAAAACCAAGTAATCTCATTCCAAGACAAAGACAGAAAGCAAGTTGGAAAACAGATGATATAGGGGGATAGAAGACACAATAAGTACCTCCCTGTCCACTATGGGAGGTAAAAAAAAATCAATGATTTAACGTGCGGCTATAACGTGGTCTAGTGGTATGATACCCACATTCGCCTTATAGGATAAGAAGGCCCTGGGTTCGAGCGGGCTGTAAAAAATTATATAATATAAACAAAATAAATATAATAGCCTCCAAAAAATTGTTAATAATAATAAAATAATAATAATAATAATAATAAGAATAATAATAATAAAATAATAATAATAATAATAATAATAATAAAATAATAATAATAAAAATAATAAAATAATAATAATAATAATTTAATAATAATAATAATTTATAATAATAATAAAAATAATAATAATAATAATAATAATAATAATAAAAATAATAAAATATACAATAATAATAATAACAATAATGAGAAAAATAATAAAAATAAAAAATAATAATAATAAATAAATAATAAATAATAATAATATAATAATAATTATAATAATAATAATAATAATAAATAATAATAAAATAATAATAATAATAATAATAATAATAATAATAGAAGACATTTAGTAGCGCATTTTCAAAATTATATTATGTTCAATACGCTTTATAGTTTATTTGAAACTCAAAATCAATAAATTTGGAAGGAATGGAATTGAGTCAATCATCTCTTGGGTGAGCCAGCCATTTTTATGAGTGGTTCTCACTATATTTTAACAATCAGACAATAGATAGTTCGAAGTTGACGTCACTTAGGCCTATGTTTTTGGGTTTTTTTTCCATCCTCATTCATGAGTAATTCTCACTAAACTGTATTAACCAGACTATAAACGATCATGGTTACACAACGTTTTGTGTGTTGGCCAGTTACATTTCCGGATGGCAATGTTGTGAACTTCTTAGCTAAGTGCATACTATCTATAGATAGTGTGCGCTTGGCTAAGAAGCTCACAACATTGCCATCCGGAAGTATGACGGACCAACACACAAAACTGTGTGTAATCTTGAACGTTTATAGTCTTGTTAATACAGTTTAGTGAGAAATACTCATAAACGCAAATGGCAAAAAGCAATAACAAAGACCTGAGTGACGTCATCTTCGAACTATCTATAGAAAATTTTGCTTGCTATCCTTTTGGCTAGGACGCTAGTCTATCGCAAAGTACTTTCTGTCAGATATAACAGACCCAGCAACCGAATTACTGCTGGGGGGGGGGGGGAATGGTGGTGGGAAGGATATAACAAACTAACACACAAAAGTATGTGTAACCTTGAACGTTTATAGAAGGAACGAAATTGACGTCACTCAGATAATTTGTTATTGTTTTTTAATCCCCGCCATTTGATGAACACCATCATCAATTTTATCCTTCATAATCCCGGGGAAATAAAAGGGGTTTTAACAACAACAACAAAATACAAAGTCCGTCGTATTCTGTTCTTTGCCCTCTTCATCATCTCTCCCCCCAGGACATTCCAGCCAACTTCACCTCTTTCTTACAAGACCTTATCCATGTTTTTTTTTTTCTTTCTGAAAGTGTGACCAAATCCATTTCCCTTTTCTTGTTGGGAAAGTGGTTTTTTTAAATTTTCCCTTTTCCTCTATTTTTTGCCACAATCTTTATTAAAATGATTTTCTCCGGCCCCTGATAAAAGAGTAAGTTCGAACAACACTGTTTGTGAAGGTTTTTGTGTTTTTATTGGGTTTTTCAAAGGGCATTGGTTTCCCCCTCCAGTTTCTGAGCCTTTTAAAGGACTGTTTTTCTACGGGGTTTTTAATTTCCCAATTTTTTTTTTCTGTGGGGAGATTTTTTTTGATTAAAAAAAATTAAATTAAAACAAAATTGAGCCCTTTTAAAAGCGCCCAAATCCACAAATGTGCTCAAAGCGCTTTACAAGGGGTTTCCCCGATTTAACAAACCAAAATTTAACATGTAGGACGGGAAAAATGACGCCCCTTTTTGGGGATATTGCCCAATTTTTTTTGGAAAAAAGACAAAAACTGTTACCGGCCTAACCAAATTTTACAAAACCCCGATTTCGGTGAGAAATGTGACAAAAAGCCTTTTCCCCAAAGGGCTTTAACAAGCGCCGAGCGCGAGGCCCCCGAACCCAGGCCTTCCGAAACGAAAGCGAGTGTCATACCACTAAACCCCCATATCCCCCACCTTGGGAAATGAGAGTGATAAATGCATGTTTCACAAATCCCAAGCGTTACAACCCGTCGGGAAAAAAAAAGAAAAATTTTATCGCCTAAAAAGGGATCGTGAAATTTTTTCCCCCAAAATACTGAAAGTAGTTTTTCTGCTAGGGACCCCATTGCAAAGCGCTGTGAGAAGGTTTTTGTAGATATTTCGTTTAAAAAAATGCTCTAGATCTGTTTTTTTATTGTGTAATAAATGACAAACCCCCCCCCCTTTTTTTTTCCCCCCCCCCCCCCTCCCCCCCCCCATTCATAGAATTAAGTCGGTATGTGGGAAAGTGGGGATGACACTTCGCTTTCCCGGGTCGGAAGGGCCTTTGGGTTTGAGCCTCGCTCGGCGCATATTGATTTCCCCCGGGGAAAGGGCCCTTTCTTTAAAATTTTTTCTCACCGTACTCAGGGGAAAAAAAATTAAACCCGGGCCGTTAAACCCGCGGGTTTTCCCCCGTCCCCAAAAAAAATTGGGCATATCGCCCAAGAGGGGTCCCTGCCCGCCTAATTTTTTAAATTTTTTCTGTTTTTGGGTAAGGACTTTCCCTTTTTAAAACGCTTTTAGCCTGTTTTAAGTGGGTAGTGCCCTATTTAAAACTCTTTTTAAAAAATCCCAAACAAAAACAAAAAAAGAACAAATTTTAAAACAAAAAATGTTTTTTATAAGAAAAAAAGAAGGGAAAAACGACACGATATTTAATGTGTAAGGGGCCCCTCCCGGTGTATCAAGTGTGGGACTTTTTAAGGGGGTATGTACACTTTAAAGTGGGCGGGGGTGATTTATGACCAGTGGGAAAATCCCCTTTTATGACAGATGGAAAGGGGCCCAAACAGGCTGTTTTTTATCATTTAAAGGGTATAAAGGTAGTATGTACAATTTTTCTTACAAATGGCCGCAAGGAGAAAACCCTTTGGGCTGGAATTTTGGGGGGGGGCAATTGCAATGTCCAGTGGCAAAACAAACGGAATTGGCCGCAAACAAAACTCTTTTTTACCAGTTTTTAATTTTAATGGGGGGATGTATTTTATTATCATCAACGTCATCATCAACATCATCCTCATTCCCTCATCAATCAACAACATCATCAAACAATTTTCATCATCAAACATCATCATCAACATCATCAAACATCAACATCCCCATTTTCATCATCAATCATCATCATCAAAACTCATCATCAACATCAACATCCCTCACATCATCATCATCATCATTATCATCCAACATCATCATCACATCTCAACATCATCATCATCATCAACATCATCAAAACATCCTCATCATCCTCATCATTATCAACATTTTAACAACATCATGATCTTTAAAAAAAATCAACATCATCATCCCTCAACCCTCATCTCATCATCAAAACACACATCAAACATCATCCCTCATCATTATTATCATCAAACACATCATCCCTCATCACCATCACATCATCACCCTCGGGCCCTCATCATTATCACAAAAATTTTAACATCACATTAAAAACCCTCATCCCTCATCATCATCAACAACATCATCATCAACCCTCATCATCATCATCATCATCCCGTCATCACATCATTAAACATAAACATCATCATCAACATCAACATCATCATCATCATCATCATCATCATTTATCACCACCACCATCATCATCATCATCATCAAACATCATCATCAAACATCAAAAACATCATCTCATCACATCATCACAACATCATCATCATCAACACATCATCATCATCATCATCATCAACGTCACATCATCAACACATCACCCGATTTTTATACAAATTTGGGCACAGTGATTTACATGATACAAGAAGAAAAAAAAAAGTTAAAATATTTTAATTTTTTTCAAAGAAAAATTTAGTTTCCCTTTTCCCCTTTAGTGAAAGGGACAAAATATAACTTTAAAAAATGCATAAACTTTTTCTATAGAAAATATTTTCGCTTGGCTAAGAAGCTCACAACATTGCCATCCGGAATTTTAACGGACAACACACAAAACTGGTGTATCCATGAACGTTTAAAAGTCCCGGGTTTAAAACAGTTTCAGTGACATTACTCAAAACCGGAAGGCCAAAAAAAAATAACAAAGACCTGAGTGACCCTCATCTTTGAACCCAAACAAAAAACTTGTTAGGCAGGGTGGGGAAAAAGCCTTTTACTTTGGCCAATTTATTGTGTTGTACAGAAAAAAATTTAGTTTTACAGGGCCCCCTTTTTTGGTTTGGCCCGTTGGAAAACCCTGAAAAACCCCGGATCGTAAACATGCCCCGGGAAAGGGCGGTACTCAAAAAGTACATTTCCGGGTTTAAAACTTCAAGCTTTGGGTTTTCCTCCCCATTTCATTCCCTTAATTAAAAAACCCAAATTTACCTATGGATATTTTAGGGCACGGTATTTCCTCCAGATATATATATTTTATACGAAAACCAAAAAAACCGATAAAAAATCAAAAAAGGGGTAACCTTAAAAAAATTTATTTAACCCACATTCATGCAAATTTTATAAATTTTTAGTTTTATTTAAAATTTGGCGGCAAAAAGGTCAATTGGGATGACACCGCTTTCCCGGGGTTCCCAAAAGGTCCTGGGGTTTTTGCCTCGTTTTTACGCAATTTTGGGGGTCCTTTTAAAAGGCTCTTCACTGGCATTCTTTTACCCGGGGACTAGGTGTAAAAAGAAACCTGCCGTTTAAAAAAACGTTTTCTATGTCGGAAAAAAAAAAATGTGTAATTTTCGCCTAGCATGCGCCATGGGCTCGTTCCTACTAAAATTACGTGTTGCAGTTGGGGCCAGGGGCCCCCTGTAAAAACGCTTTGGGCACGCTTTTTTGGATTTTTGCGCTTTTTAAAAACTCAAGTTTTGTTTTTAAAATTTTTTAAAGCATACTACCAACGTGTGGGGTTTGGTTTTAAAAACCACAAATCAAAATTAAATCGGTTTTCAACCGTTTTTTAACCCTCTCCTTAAACCCAACCACAAAAAATCGTCACATTCGTTACGATACAAAAACATTTTTTTTTATTTTTAAATTTCTTTTGTACATCATAAAAAATTTTAAAAAAAAATGAACAATTCGTTGAGAGCATGTTTTGCTAAAGAAAGATGTTTTAAGAATTAAAGCGCCCATTAAATTTTGAGTGGGTAAAAAATATATTTTGGTTAGAAGTTTTTGGGAAAAACCTGAAAAAAGGCGGTAAGGAAAAGTTAAAAGTTTATTTTCGTGTTTTTCTTTTGTTTTCTGGACCAAGAAAGACGTATACGTTAAGGGTGGCGTCAAAATTATTTTGAAATTTTTTTTAATCGGTTTTTTCGAAAAGAAACCTGTAAGGGAAATGAAATTGTGGTGTCGTTTTTGGAGGGAGATGGATGAACGATTTACCAGCAAAACCTTCTTTGCCCTTCCCCCATCCCCCCCTCTCCTCTCCCTCCCTCCTTTTCCCCCCTCCATCTCCTCTCCCCTCTCTCTATATATATAAAATATATATAAAAAATATATATAAAATATAAAAAATATATATTATAAATAACCCCGTCCTTTCTCCCTTTCTCCCTCTTTCTCTCTCTCTCCCCCCCCCCCCTCTCTTTTTCTCTCCCCTTTTCCCCCCCTCTCTTACTTTATCTCTTTTCTATCTTTTTTATTTATATTTTACAAATGAAACCTGTAAGGGGGAAAATAAAATTTTGGGGGCTTTAGGAGGGAGATGGATGAACGATTTCCGGGGAACCAAATTTTTAACCCTTAATCCCCCCCCCCTCTCCCTCTCTCTCCCTCTCTCTCTTTTCCCCCTTTTCTCTCTCCCCCTTTTTCCCCCCTCCCCACCCCCTCTCTCTCTCCCCCCCCCCCTTCCTTTATATCTCTATCTTTCAATTTACTATATATCCAAATATATATTTTATATATATATAAATAATTTATATATATTTTATAAATTATATATATATATATATATTATAGCTGTTCACATAGACAAAAAAAAATTTTTTAACAACTACAGAAAGGGGAAAGACCCTTCAAAAGTCCCCCCCAAAAACGTCAACAAAAACAACAACAACATTAACAACAACAACAACAACAACAAAAACAACATTAACAACAAAGTCAACAACAACAAAAAACCCTTAAAAAAACCCAAAGTCAACAACAACAACAACAACAACAACATTAACAACAAAGTCAACCAAAAACAAAAACATAAACTAAAAAATATAACGATTCCCCCAAGGGGTTTTGCTAATGACCGAATAGGCCTGAAACATTTTCCTTGTTCATTAAAACCCCCCTTTTTTTTTTTTTGGTTTTTTTTTTTTTTTTTGGGGGGGGGGGGGGAAAAAAACCGGTTTTACTTTCTAAAATTTATATTTATTTTTATTTTTCTGTTTTTAATTTAGGAGAAAAAGATTACAAAATTTTTTATTTAGAAAAGTCAAAACCAACATTTCAAATTTTTTATCAGTTTTTCTTTGATTTGACTTTTGCTCACTTCGACCCTAATAAACCCTTTTGATTTCAAGGCTCACGAACCCAAAATTTTTTGAAATTTGAAATGGAAAAGTCAGAATCCTGGTTTTGGGGATATAAAAAAAAGGTGACGTCACCAGATCTTTTTTTATTGTTTTTTTGCCATCCACGTTTATGAGTAAATTTTCACAAAAACTAACCAGATCAAAGTTTTAAAAGGGTCACATGGTTTTTTTTGTTGGGCCATTAATTTCCCCGGGTGGCAATGCTTGAGTTTCTTACCAAGCCACACTAAAAAAAAATAAAAAAATTTTTTTACGGGAAATCTTTCATTTTTTGGAAAAACCCAAAAATTGTTCCCATAAGCCACTCCCTGCCGCTTAAAAAACAGGGTCGGACTTTTTAAAAACCAGGAAAAGCTTGAATCTTAAAATTATTTTCTTTTGAAAAAACTCTTTTCAAAGGGTTGTGCCGCATTCCCTTTCCCCCCCTCCCCATCCAACTTTGAAACATCCTACCAACCACTTTTAAACAAGACCCCCTTTTTGACTGGGGTAACTTCAAAAAATCGCTCCCGCTTTTCCCCTAAAACCCCTGAACTTTTGGGGCCCTTTTTGGAAGAAGGGGAAAAGAAAAAGGAAAAAGAAAAGGAAGAAAGGAAGAAGAAGAAGAAGAAGAAAAAAAGAAAAGAAAAAAAAGAAAAGAAAGGGAAAAAGAAGGAAAGAAAAAAAGAAGAAGAAGAAGAAAAAAAGGAAGAAAAAAAGAAAAAGAAGAAATTTTAAGAAAAAGAAGAAGAAAAGAATAAAAGAAAAAAGGAAAAAGAAGAAGAAGAAAAAAGAAGGAAAGAAAAAAGAAGAAGAAAAAGAAGGGGAAAAAGAAGAAGAAGAAGAAGAAGAAAAAAAAAAAGAAGAAGAAAAGAAAAAAAGAAAAAAGAAAAGAAAAAATGGAAGAAAAAAGAAAGAAGAATTTTTTAAAAAGAAAGAAGAAGAAAAGAAAAAAAAAAGAAAAAAAAAGAAGAAGAAGAGGAAAAAAAGAAGAAGAAAAGAAGAAGAAGAAAAAAAAGAAAAGAAAAGGGAAGAAAAGGGGAAAAAAGAAAAAGAAAAAAGAAAAAAAGAAAAGAAGAAGAAAAAGAAAAAAAAAGAAGAAGAAGAAAAAAGAAGAAGAAGAAGGGAAGAAAGAAGAAGAAGAAGAAGAAGAAAAAAAGGAAAAAAAGAAGGGAAAAAAGAAGAAGAAGAAAGAAGAAAAGAAGAAAAGGAAAAATAAGAAAAAAAGAAGAAAAGAAGAAAGAAGAAAGAAGAAGAAGAAGAAGGAAGAAGAAGAAGAAGAAGAAAAGAAAAAAAGAAGAAGAGGAAGAAGAAGAAGAAGAAAAGAAGAAGAAGTGGGAAGGAAAAAGGAAAAAGGGCCGGAAAAAAAGGAAGAAAAATTTGAAAAGGGAAAAAAAAAATTTGGGCCCAAAAAAAAGGAAGGGGTTAAAAAGGGGGCCCCCCCCCCCGGGGGGGGGAAAAAAAAAAAAAAAAAAAAAAGGGGGGGAAAAAAGGGGGGGGAAAAAAAAAAAATTTTTTTTTTTTTTTTGGGGGGGGGGGGGGGAAAAAAAACCCCCCCGGGGCCCCCCCCCGGGAAAAAAGGAAAAAAAAAGGGCCCCCCCCCGGGGTTTTGGGTTCCCCGGGGGGTTCCCCCCCCCCTTTCCCCCCTTTTGCCGCCCCCCCCCCCCTTCCCCCCTCCCTTATTTCCATTTCCAAAAAAACCCCCCTTTTAAAAAAAAAAATCCCCCAAAATTTTAAATTAAACCCCACCCCCGCCCCCTAAGCCTTTAATATTAAATGCTGTTTCGCATTCAAAGACAAATTTTTTTTAGTTTTTATGTTTTTTTTGCTTTTTGTTTGTTTTTTGAAAAACCATGCAGAAACCCGCAAGTTTTCGGGGAAATAAGGACCCTTCGCCTAAAAAAGGGATTTTTCGGGGTGGTTAAAGATGTTGAAAATTTAATTTTAATTTGCCAGACATATCGACTTTGTTATTTTGTATGGAAATTTTTTTTAGGAGAAAGGGTACCATATTAAAGGGTTCCCATTGCCAATAAATTTTTTATTTTTGACCGTTTAAAAATTTAATTTTTGGGGCCCTTTAACATATGGGTTTGTTCCCACATAAAACCCCTTTGAGAAAGATGGTTTCCCTAAGACTTTTACTAACAGACACTCACTATTTTGAAGATTTTTACATTAATACTGTAATTTTGGAAAATAAAAATTTAAACGAGGGCGATTCTTTTGAGCCCTCCAAAAAGACAAAATCGGTCCTGTAAAAAAAGGTCCGTAGGTTGGGGGCGCAAAAAAACTGGGAACAAGGGGAGCCAATTGGGGAAAAACCCCCAAAAAATTTAAAAGAAAAAAACCCATCAAATTTGGCACGCAATTTTTTTTAAAAAATCATTTGAGTCCCCAAAAGGGGTCCCTTTTTTTTTTTTTAAAAAGTTTGCAAGTTACCCCCATATCAACGTAAAAAATTTTATAATTTTTAATTTTGCCATATTCTGGCTCGTTTTGGAAATATTTTTTTAAAATTTTGAGCTTTTATATACGCAATACCCAACGGCTCAACGCTTTACGGGGGTCCCTGACCAACACCACACTTTTTCATTAGAAGGGATTGACGCCTTTAGGGATTTTGAAATTTTTTTTCGACATAGTAAAGGAGGTACCCAATTTACACCTATACGGGAGAAAATTTGGATAAAAGTCGTTTCCAAGACTCTTATGCCCAGCGAGGCTCGAACCCAGACCTTCCGATCCGAAAGCGATTTTTCATCACATCTAACCTCATAGCCTCACATTTAACAAGAGGGCTTAGGGAACTTTTTTAAAAACCCAAATCATTTCTTTAAAAGAATAAAAATATCCTTTTCTGTTTGTTTTAATTTTTTAGAAGGTTTCATCATTATTCTCCTACATTTCCAAATAAATATTTTGTTCAATCTTTGTTTCCACGCTTCTATCCTCCCGATCCAAAAAACAGAACCTTAACAAGACAACAAACCTTTGAACAAAAAAAAATTCCATTTAACAAAAAAGTTGTACTCTCCGAACCCCCCAATGGATTCCAGTCGAAACGTCATTCCTTCCTAATCCCATGGTAATTTAGCAACACTGGCTCAAAATATGGGGAAAATCGACCCCGAAAAAAATTTCCCCGGGCGAGCAAAAAAAAACCAGAGGGAAAAAAAAGACAACATTTAATCATTTTTTATTTTTACACTTCGACAAAAAAATTATAAAAATTCACCCACCCATAAAAAAAAAAAGGAAATGATTTTCTTTTTTTAGAACCAAGATGGCCGCCTTGGGGAGGCGTGACTCAACTATTGAATCGTTTCCGATTGGTTTAATGGGTTTTTGGGGTTCGTCGCTGACGTCCAAATTTCTTAATCCGTTGAGCCGGGCGGTAAAGTTTTACTCTACCTCGTGCCCCAAACTCTTTAACTCGTAACGTCACTTCCCTCGATGACGCAGGTAACTTTGCAACGGCCAAAAATACGAAACAATGGCACCCCTTTAAAAAAATTTCCCGGCGAGCATAAAAGCGATTCAAGGGAAAAAACATAAATATATCTTATTTTGACTTTACACTTTTTGATCACAAAACAATGAAAAAATTTTAGCCACATGAAGTTTTAAAAGTAATGTTTTCTTTTTTAAACCCAAAATGGCCGCCCTTCCGGGGGGCGGGCACAACACTGAATCCAATTCCGATCGAATTGCTCTTCCCCAATGAGTTTTTTAACAATTTGAAATACGCGGTCTTGCATTTAAATTTTGGCAGGAAATTTTCTAATTTCGCCCCAGAATAACCAAAAAAAGGTACCATTTTCTGTTACTGTTAGGGGTTTAACATACGTGACGCCTGTTTTCGTTGCTCCCTCAACCCAAAATCTATATTTTCACCTTTATCGGTAAAAAATGGGTTAACCAATTTAAAAATAAAAATCCAAATTTAATTTTTTAAAAAAAAAAACTAATTTATTATCTTGCTAATTATTTCTTTTCCCCCTTCTGTACAAAAAGAACTTACTCGTCGAAAAGATAAGATCGCTACCAAACCCCAGTCTATC
>NC_088371.1:4280115-4292615 GCF_034508935.2 Berghia stephanieae | reverse complement strand
TTTAAAGCGCTGCACTGCGGCTGATGCCTGGGTTATTCCAGTCTTCCATTGGAATAGACCCTATCGACAAATTTCCCCTAATGGGATGAAAAAAGGATATTTTATTTATTCATTTTAATTTAACGATTTTTTTTGTTTTATAAATAGATTTGGGTGAGAAGAGGTGTATGTAATAATACAATTAAAACACTCCAGTTTCACTCGACAAGATAGTGAAAATTTAAAATGAAAACTTGTGTTTATAACCCAATAAACGGGGTTTAATACTATATCAAAATTAAAATATTTTTGTTTAAAAAAAACACCTTTTTGAGGAGAGTGACTTTGGTTCCCAAACTTACAAACAAAAATTAATAAAATAAAAAAATAAAACGACTAAAAAATAAATAAATAAATAAATTAATTAATTTAAAAAAAAATTAAATTAAAAAAAAATTGTAATTAAAAAAAAAAAATCAAAAATTGACAAAAAATACAAATAAACGAGCTAACTGGAATTTCCCCAAATGTTCATCATTTTGGCTTTGAACAAAATTTCCTTCAGAAAGTTGTTCATTTCTACATAATACTCTTTTGACATGGTCGGTCACATTTGACGACGACGACGGGATATCCATGATGACGTTTGTGAGAATTTGAATATGATTTGTCACATTTGCGACCCATCGTCTCAAAACCGTAATTAGGTCGTTGATGAACGGACCCCGAAAAGTGAATTTAATTTACAAAGAAAACAAAAGTAGCTATAAATACTCATATTTAAAATTCTTGAAATGTCAATTTTTAAAAATTGGATTGATGCCATGCGTTTAGGTAAAATACTCAGGGCATCCGTCATCCAGATTAAACACACCAAAACACAAAACTGTGTATAAAACCTTTTAACGTTTATAGTAGGCATATTATTTAGTGAGATCTGGTCACTAGCAGGCTGTCTAAAAATAATGACAAAGAGCTGAGTGATGTCCTTCTATAAATTCAGTGTTTACTGCATCGTTAATTCTTACATCATACCGCTTTCGGGTGTTGGGTCACATTTATTTATACTCCAAAAAATTGAGCTTTTATATAGCGTAATTTCCATTAAACGTGCTCAAAGCGCTTTACAAGGGGTCCCTGGCCAACAGCAACACTGACTTAACATGTAGGACGGGACATGACGCCTTTTAGTAGGCGACATTACATTTTTTTTTCCGGACAGACAACGCTGTTAACGGACACGTTACTCATTATACACGTGAGTACAGTGAGAGAATGTCAGTAAAGAGTTTGTTTGTTATTTTTAACCAAGGACTCAACTATGCGCTGTAACGAGCGAGGCTCGAACCCAGGAATTTCCTATACGAAAGCGAGAGTCACACCACAAAACCACACAGCCGCTTGTTGTCCCACTGGACTTTTTCACACTTTTAATATTCTTTGCCAATTTTTATTTAATTCATTAACATTTTAATATTTCTTTTATAATATATTATTGAGTTGTGTTGTGATACAAAATTATAATTTCTACACAAGGATCAATAACGTGTAGATAGTATGCACTAGGCTAAGAAGTTCACAACATTGCCATCCGGAAGTATATTGGACCAACACACAAAACTGTATGTGTAACCATGAACGTTTATAGTCGTGTTAATACCGTTTAGTGAGAATTACTCAAAAACGCTGATGGCAAAAAACTAAAAACAAAGACCTGAGTGACGTCAACTTCGAACTATCTATATCTTATCTTATCTTATCTTAATATTTATACACTTATTTCTTATACTACTTGTTATACTCACAAAATCCACCGAATTTTGTTCTTCCTCCGAAAAAGAAGTTGATGATGATAAATCGAATTTTTTATCCTTGTGAGAAGAATGAACGTTATTAGAAATCACGGGATGTATAGAATTATTATTACTAGTGGTAGTATGGTCGTTTGGCCCGATCGCCACTGGGGCTATGTTTGAACCCGGTATGCAAGACGTCGTAGCCATTGTGCTGGTGATTACTCGCTACAGCAGAGAAATGGCCATTAATTTTATGGAAACATCCCAGTAAATAATGTTCTTACTTCTTCTGTCGGACCTCGTAAAGCTGTCAGTTTGTTTACAAGCTCCGCCCAGTTTGGTTGGGTTTACAGTTAGTTGTACACAGGCTGGGCGGGGAAGAGGTAACTGGGTTTTGTGTTTTGGCCAATGAATGAATGGATGGATGGATGAATGGATGAATGCGTGGTTGAATGAATGACTGGATGAGTGGGTGGGTGGATGAGTGGTGGGAGGGAGGGAGGAAGGGATGGATGAGAGGGAGTGGAGGTGGAGAGTGTATTGTGGGATGATGATGGTGGTGATGGTGGATGGTGAAGAATGGTGATGATGGTGAAACAATAGGGAGTAGGAGATGGAGAATAAATAAGGTGAGATTTGGTGGTGGGATAGTGGGAGGGTATATAATAGTTTGGTGTGGTAATAGTTTTTTTATAGATAGAACTAAGTTGACGTCACTCAGGCCTTTGTTGTTGGTTTGTTTTTTGTTTTTTTGCCATCCATGTTTATGAGTAATTATCACTAAACGGTATTAACACGACTATAAAAGTTCATGGTTACACATAGTTTTGTGTGTTGGTCCATAAAGCTTTCGGGTGGCAATGTTGTGAGCTTCTTAGCCAAGCGCATCCTATTTATAGGGAGTAGGAGATGGAGAATTAATGTGATATTTTGTAGTGGGACAATTGGATTCAATAGTCTGATGTCACGTCGCCCAGCAACGGAGGCCATCGTGGTTCTAAACAAAGAAAATCGGTATTTTTTTATTCTTCATGCTGGATAAAACTTTTCATATGACTTGTGACCAGAATGTGTAAAAGTTAAAACATGATCATATTTATAATGTTTTTTCCCCTCTGGATACACTTTTATGCTCGTCGGAAAAATATTTCATAAGGGCGTCCGCCATTGTTCCGATAGTTTAGAGCCAGTTAATAAGTTACCATGCGTCATTACGACGGAAGTGACGACATGGCTGTTGAAGCCTATTACAGTCCTGCCTGCTTCCTTCTATGAAACCTTGGTCAAATTACGAAATTTCTGCTCCTTTTTCAGAAGTTCATCGGCATTTCTAAGTCATTAAAACTTAATGGAAATGAATGTTGATGCCGGAGTACAACATTTTCAGGAATTTGGCGTGTCTGTCAATCATTGTAAGGGTAAATTGTTGATCTTTATAGGATGCGCTTGGCTAAGAAAATCACAACACTGCCATCCGGAAGTTTAACGGACCAACACACAAAACTATCTGTAACCTTAAACGTTTATAGTCTGCAGTGGCGGTTCTAGCCTATTTACAGTGGTGGGGCAAAGATGATTCGGTCATAAATATATATATATATATATATATATATATATATATATATATATATATATATATATATATATATATATAATTTTTTATTTTATTTTATTTATTTATTTATTTTTTAATTAATTTTTTTTTAATTATTATTTTTTTTTCACCTTTAAAAAATAATATTTCAACCACAAATAATCACATTCACAATGAAAGGACAATACAAGTAGATTTTAATTATTCCAAACGTAATCAAAACTGAATCACGAAAGAGAATACCACTAAAAAATAAAGCGACGAGACATAATGCGACAACACCTTGACAATACAAGTCCATTTCGTTCACTCGAAAAAATTAAAGATTTGCTTTAATCCCTCAACGGCGAGATTAATATTTCTGTTACATTATTGGTTTTCAGTAGTATGTAGTAACCTTAAAGTTTTAATCGAGAAGCAACAACAGCGATATGACTCGAGTTTCATTCAGAGCTCAAATTGCATTTCACTGCTGTCTTGATGATTAGAGTGATTGTGCCGGTGGTGGTAGTGGTTGGAATAGTGGTAGCGGTGGTGGTGGTGGTGGAGGAGGATGTAATTATGGTAGTGGTTTTGGTGGTGCTGTTGGTTAGAATGATAGTTGTGGAGACGATGACGGAAATGTTATGATGATGTTTGTCATGGTCTCAAGTGAGTAAAGAGCTACTCGACTATGCATAAAGATATATGTAGAATGAGGCCCCAGAATTTACTAGTTACTATAAATGAAAAACAATTAACGATTTGTTTACAATGAAATAAAATAATGATGAAATTTAATTAAAAGAGATAAACAGTGATCGTGGTAGTTACAAATAGAGATATGAATACTTTACGTAACTTATGATAATATATCAGGTTCATAAGTTTACGTTTCCAGGCAGTTGATGGGCTTGGATGATCTATTCCTCTGATAACAGGATTGGACTCGTAAAATTCCACTTCCAGGCAATTGGTAAGGGGTTATAGTGTAGTACAGCGGGCTTGGGTTTGATCCTTGAAGATTATACAATCAAAGTTAAAAGCTCCGGCGTCTTAATGGTGTAGATATAATATCTACAAAGTCCCAAAAGATAAAAATCTTCCAGTATATATATAGGAATAGAGCGACTGGCCGTCCGGCATAGATTGTGGAGAGAAAGTGAGTGTCGAATGTTAGACCTATCAGCTTTTATAATGAGTGGCTACGTGACAGAATGTAGAACGAAAAGTATTCACTAATTAGAAATTAATTCGAGGGAAGGCTATAAAAGGAAAGACGATCTAATATTAGAAGGTAAAGTTTATCTAAGCCTACCGAAATATAACTGGAGTGAGATGAATTCAGTTCTTAATAAAATAAAATTTAATAAGATAATTGTGAACAATCTTTACTGTGACACCCCCCACCCACGTTTAAAATATACTCTTTAACCATTATGGGAAAGATAGATTTTACAAACGGAAGTAAATTTACTATCATGATACTCTAGCATTAATCCATTGTTATGATTTGTGCTACAATTAAATTATTTATTAACTAGACATGGAAATGTTTATATTAACGTAGGTATATGAATGGGCGACAATAACAATGAAAGATTGTGATTACAAATCATTGTGATAAACAATATGATGGCAATGTGATTACAAATCATTGTGATAAACAATAGTGATGGCAATGAAGCATGATTTAAGTCGATGATATGAAGGTAATTTACTGAATGAAATGAATGAAAATGTAAATGGAATATTGACATTTCAATTATTAATCATAAATGAGTGAAAATTCATAACAATGATAGATAAAGAGAAGATTTCCCAAATCATGAATGGGTATGGTATATATATCCAAACAATACTCAATGTTACATTAAGTTGGGTCATCATGTTTACAAATAAAATTATCGAAATTGTGCGTTCTGATTTGGCATAGTTTGCGAGGTAACTAACAGTATGCATGGGAGGTTAAGTTATACCCTTCTCACGTCATTACACTAATCGAGAAAGTAGGTCGGCGTGAATATTTTCACAACCTGGTATGTGAGAGATACTGAAAGTGTAATTTTGCAAAAATAGACTCCACCTTAGTACTCTACTATTATTCATTTTGTTATTTCTTATGTACGTGAGTGGTTTATGGTCCGTTTCGACCACAAACTCTTTTAGCAGTAGATATCTGCTGAATGTCTTTAAAGCAAAGACGATGGCCAGTCCTTCACGCTCTATTACAGAGTATCGTGATTCTCTGTCCAATAATTTTCTGCTTGCATATAAGCAAGGCATTAGAGTTCCCTCATGTTCCTGTGATAGTACACCTGCGATGCCCTTATCAGACGCGTCAGTTCTTACAACAAATTCTTTTGACATGTCGGGTAATTTAAGAATTGGTTCTGAACAGAGTAATGCCTTTAATTGGTTAAAGCTATTCTGACACGCTTCTGTCCAAACAATTTTGTTCGGTGACCCATTCTTTGTCAGATTTGTTAGCGGTGTCGCGATGTGCGCGAAGTTGTAAATGTATTTCCTGTAAAAATTTAGGAGCTCAAGTACTTTGCGTACTTCTTTTTTTGTCTTAGGTGGTTGCAATTGTGCGATTTTTGTTTGTTTTTCTGTCTCGGGTGTCTGTGTCCAATGACCAACGGTATGATTAATCCTGCATTTGAAGCTTCGATATTAGTAAACATAGGTTGCGACACTGTGTCTCTATCAAAATATTTTTTTAGCATATTTGCATGGAATGTCTTTGTTGTGTTGTTGATTTGAATCTCGTAATTAACATTAGATTTTACTGCTGTTATTTTGAATGGTCCTTTCCATGTAGCTAACAGTTTACTCGAGTCATCGGGTAAGAGTATTAGTACTTTGTCACCAATCTCAAATTTTCTTGACTTGCTTTTTCTATCGGAGTATTCCTTGTATTTCTCTGCTTTTTTAGTGACGGATTCCTGTGTCTAGCTTACATGTATCCTCTATTCTGTCTTTCAGGTTTCTTACATATTCGTAAGCAAACATAATTTCGTTATTGTCCTCCTCATTCCCTTTACAAATGTCGGCTACTATATTGATCGGGCCGCGAGGTGATCGTCCATACATCAACTCAAATGGGGAGTAGCCTGTAGATTCTTGGGGTATTTCTCTATATGCAAATAGGATTGCTGGTAAGTATCTGTCCCAATCATCTGGTTTTTCTGCTGACACTTTTCTTAACATATTCTTTAGAGTGCCATTAAATCTTTCACAAAGACCATTTGCTTGGGGGTGGTAGGGAGTTGTGAATGAGTGTTGGATTCCCATGAGTTTCATGGTTTCATGCATCATATGTGATGTAAATTGGGGTCCATTGTCCGACAGTATCTCATTTGGTATGCCTATTCTAGTAAAAATTGTCATCAATGCTTCAGCTATGTGATCCGATGTAGTTGATTTCAATGCTATCGCTTCTGGCCACCTGGTTGCGTAATCGACTAGTGTTAGTATGTGTGTATGGTTTCTATCTGATTTTGTTAAAGGGCCTATAATGTCAATTGCAACTTTTTGAAAAACTTTTTCAATAACTGGGGTTGTCTCTAATGGCAATCTCGGTATTCTGCCTTTTGCGACTCTTCTTTGGCATGTGTCACAAGATTTCACATATTCTCGGACGTCTTTAGTAATTCCAGGCCATGTGAAATTATCGGATATTCTCTTCAATGTGGAAGAGCTCCCAAGATGTCCAGAAGTTATTGAATCGTGCGCTATTCCAAGGATTTTGTTTCTGTAAATACTCGGCGTGACCAGTTGTTTAGCTATTTTGTTTCTTTTCCTATGTAACCTGAACAGAATATCTTTTTCAATGATGTATTCAACTTTTGATTTCGTCCCTTTGTTTGCGATATTGAAATATGAAGTTAAAGTCGGGTCCTTTTTCTGTTCTTCAATGAACGTGTTCCTGTCAAATTGTTGTGGTTCAAGAGAAATAGTCATTGGCTTCTCTGTTGTCTTAGTCATCTTTCTTGTTTCTGCTAGACAAGCTGTTTCTTGGGTTAATGACCATTCTTTTACATCTTTTGGGTTGTCTTTAAGACCTTTTATATTGCCAACAATAACATCAGCGACGGGGTTGGGAAGTATACAGCATTCCACTATTCCTGTATAGTATGGGGTTTCTATGTACACATTAGCTGTTTCAAAGGTTTCGACTGTGCCACTGAATGTGATGCATTGTACCGTTTTTCCAGTTTTGTCTTCGTCATTGATCAAAGATGCTTTTATTCCTACTGTACTGCATCCTGTGTCTCTCAATATTTTGCAATCAGTTCCATTAGCTTTGCCTTCACAAAAAAATAGCGATCCTGATTTGTGAGTTTGTGTTAAAAGTGACATACCTTTCACGCAATACACATTTATATTTTCTCCTGACATTACTCGTGTCTGATTGTTTACACCTGTTTGGAGTGATGCATTTGCAGTTTCTTTTGGATATCCCACGATTTTGTAACATTTGTCTGCTGTGTGGCCTTTCATTCCACAATATTGACATTTAATTATAGGTTTGTTGGTTTTCTTATACTCAGTATTATTGTCAGTGCTATTTCTTGTTTTGTTTTGATAGGATCGGCTATGGTCTCTATTGAACTGTTTGTTCCATGGTTTGTTACTATGATCATCCTGTTTCACTTGCGTGTTCCGAGTGATTGATCGGCTCGTTCTATTTGAGTACTGAACTTTAGGTGTACCTGGACTCTGAGCAGCAGCAGCGTAGTATGGTTCCTTCAATGTTCTGCTTAGGGGTGTCAATGGATGTGCGCTGTTAAAGTTTTCTGCGTAGATTTTTAATTTGTCCAAGTTTTCTGGCTTTCTCTCTTTAAAGAATGCGACTAAATCTGGGTTGCAAGCTTGATAGATTCGATTCTTCAGCGTGAGATAGTAAAGGCCTGCAAAGTCGTCTTGTTTTACGTTTGCCAACTCAAGCCACCGATTTAGAAATTGAGTAATTCGGTTCACGAATGTATTAAAGTCTTCTCCACTTTCCGGTTTTGCAGTGTGAAACCTTTCCTGGTAACCATCTTCCGTTAATCTAAATCTTTTTAGTAGAGCGTCTTTAATTTTACCATAATCATCTGCATCTTCAGTTGTTAAGGTATAGAAAACTTTTAGCGGTTCTCCAGATAAGCAGTTAATCAAGGCTGTGGCCCATTTGCTTTCTGGCCAACGATAACCTTTAGCCTGAACTTCGAATCGGTGTAAGAAGGATTCTAGACAGTCTGAGCGTTCATCGTATGTTGGCATGCGTGGAAGTTTCACGAAAAATTCATCACTATTATTATGTTTTTTTTCATGACCGGTTTTTGTTTTTTCAATTTCCAGCATCATTTGGGTCCTTTTGGTTTCTTCTTCTGCTAATGCTATTTGTCTTTTTAGTTCCCTTTCTTGGACTCTTTCTTCTCGTTCTTCTCTACGTATTCTTTCTTCATGTTCTTTTTCTTCTCTACGAATTCTTTCTTCATTTTCTTCTCTACGGATTCTTTCTTCATTTTCTTCTCTACGAATTCTTTCTTCATTTTCTTCTCTACGAATTCTTTCTTCATTTTCTTCTCTACGAATTCTTTCTTCATTTTCTTCTCTACGAATTCTTTCTTCATGTTCTTTTTCTTCTTTTACTTTCTCTTCGCACCATGAAAATATTCTTTCCTGGGGTATTTCTAAGTCCTTTGCGAGACTTAAGTATCTTTTATATGCTTCCATGTTGTAATAAATTAGTTACGATATTTTATATATATTATATTGACAGGATACTGTTACTGACTGTTTTATTTATTTACACTTACTGGAATGAACTGTTCTATTTTTAGAAATCTCTCTCTCTTATTTCAACTTATTATGTATGTTGAATTTGATGCCTTTTATCGTTATATCTTATAAAGCAATGTGTCAATACAATGCGGAGTTATTATGACTTGTGTCAATAACAATGTGTCAATCGCGTGTACTCTAAACTATGTTACTACGAAAAATGTATCACCAATGTGTGTGACTCGTCGTTAGTTTGTGTACAATTATTCGCAATGACGCTAATATACTAGAGTGTGATAACAATAATAGGATGCCAAAATAATCCCAAGTTATCTATCACTATCTAAATATAACACGACGGCTAGTAGACTCCTTTTATTATTATTTAGTTTTTAAAGACTCACTTTTCAGAACATAATATATAAGTGGTTTTCGGTAACAGTAGTATGCCAAAAATGCATTTAAAACAAATCACTATGCAAAACAAATCACGATGTCTATAGTTACTATGTGATGCCCAACTCATGTAAAAGAGAATAATGAAGGATATATTTACCAACTCAGTTCGTGGCTGGGACCTCTCTCTTGTTCAATGGTTGTTCAACAATTGTAATTAGGCATTGAAGAGTGTTTAACAGTGATGTCTGAAATACAAAACAATAAAATATCGTAAGATTTACAATAGTTACAAAATGTGTTCACAACACTGAGTGATTGGATGACAGGTGAATGAATCGTTATGGAATGTAAACATATTGAAAACAATTCATGAATGAGGCAAACAACAAAATGAAATGAGTGATATAATAACAAAGTGGACAAGGAATGAATGAATGAATGAAAAACTGAGTGAATAGATGAATGAATGAATGGATAATGTATGAATGAAAGAATGAAGGGAGGAATAAATGTATGAATGATTGGATAAATGAGTGAATAAACGGATGAATGGATGAATGGATGAATGAATGAATGAATGAATAAATAAATGAATGAACAATGAATGAATGAATAATTTATAAATGAATAAATGAATGAAGGAATGAATCAATAAAATGCTATTCAATTTGAATGAAAGAATGAATGGATAAATTGCTATTCCATTTAAATGAAGAAATGAAAAGAAAAAAAATTAATCCTGTAAATAGGGAGTTCAATTAAAATATGATCAAGTGGGGCAATTAAGAGTTTTACAATTTAAACTTTAAAGTTAGATGAAATAGATATAAGTAACTAAATAAATTCAATTCTTTATATGTGTCCCCTCCAAAATGTCATGGTCTCAAGTGAGTAAAGAGCTACTCGACTATGCATAAAGATATATGTAGAATGAGGCCCCAGAATTTACTAGTTACTATAAATGAAAAACAATTAACGATTTGTTTACAATGAAATAAAATAATGATGAAATTTAATTAAAAGAGATAAACAGTGATCGTGGTAGTTACAAATAGAGATATGAATACTTTACGTAACTTATGATAATATATCAGGTTCATAAGTTTACGTTTCCAGGCAGTTGATGGGCTTGGATGATCTATTCCTCTGATAACAGGATTGGACTCGTAAAATTCCACTTCCAGGCAATTGGTAAGGGGTTATAGTGTAGTACAGCGGGCTTGGGTTTGATCCTTGAAGATTATACAATCAAAGTTAAAAGCTCCGGCGTCTTAATGGTGTAGATATAATATCTACAAAGTCCCAAAAGATAAAAATCTTCCAGTATATATATAGGAATAGAGCGACTGGCCGTCCGGCATAGATTGTGGAGAGAAAGTGAGTGTCGAATGTTAGACCTATCAGCTTTTATAATAAGTGGCTACGTGACAGAATGTAGAACGAAAAGTATTCACTAATTAGAAATTAATTCGAGGGAAGGCTATAAAAGGAAAGACGATCTAATATTAGAAGGTAAAGTTTATCTAAGCCTACCGAAATATAACTGGAGTGAGATGAATTCAGTTCTTAATAAAATAAAATTTAATAAGATAATTGTGAACAATCTTTACTGTGACAATGTTGATATTGTTTTTATTGCTATTGTAGTACTTGTTGTTAATATTGTTGTTGTTGTTAATGATGAAGATGATGATAATGATGATGATGATGATGATGATGATGATGATGATGATGATGATAATGATGATTATGATGACAACGACGATGTCGTCGACAATGATGGTTACCATACGATATTACAAAGTTTATTCAATCTTAGGCTTTCGACAATAAATCATACAATTTGATGACCACATGAAAGTGGGAAAAAAAATGGTAAATGGAACCATACAATAAACTGATACCATAAATAACCACACAAAAATACAACAATAGTAATACCACCAATACGTACAATAATAATAATAATAATAATAATAATAATAATAATAATAATAATAATAATAATAATAATAATAATAATAATAATAACAATAATAATATTACCATCATCATTACTACCACCACCATCATTACTACTACCACCACCGCTACCACTATCACTACCACCATCACCATCATTATTACGTTTCCAATCATTTTTTCTCGTTTAAAAAAAAATTGATATCTATCAAAACAGTCGAAATTCCGGTCATTTTTTTTAAAGGGTAGTTAAAATATCTACGATTTTATTAGCCCTGAAAACTACGATTTTTATTTTCCTATTTCAAGTAGGCAGCTCTGCTATGACAAGTACTCGTATCAGTATCAGTTCCATAGTCAAAATAAGACAAACAAAAACAACGTTTATTTAATCTTAGGCTTTCGCCAATACTTCATACAATACAATTAAGACAAAATAATGTTACGAATTTCTCCTCATGCATTCGTTAGACTATAACAATAACGACCGTGTTATCTTTACTCCTTACCCAACCAACCCCGAGCTTCCCGCCTCTTCATCGCGAACTATCTTATGTATGTATTAGCTTCAGGACGGGCAAGTACGGAATCTGCCCACCCTTCCGTATTTCCTCTATAAGTCAGTTAGAATTCAACTCTCTCCTTTTCTCAGAAGAGTATTTCTCGTATACTAATTCAAATGTTGAGCAAACCAAAATGGTGGTTGTATTTTATATATTTATTTAGTCGTGACTTTTGAATAAAAGTGTTTTGTTTTATTATACGGAATACAATAGAAAATTACATTGTTTTGCAAAATTATTTTGTCTGGCAATAAAAATACAGGGGTAATTACTTTAAGAATAATAAAAAAGAACTAACAAATTAATTTGTTAAAAAACAAAACAAAAAACAAAAACAAAAAACAACAACAAAAAAAAAACAAATAAGAAAACAATTTAAATAAATGAGTTTTGAGAAGCACTAAAGAAAACGAGGAAAAAAAAGAAAAGTTTAAATGGATAAACAAATATATA
>NC_088371.1:4272615-4275115 GCF_034508935.2 Berghia stephanieae | reverse complement strand
AAAAGGTAATAAAATGGTCTTGTGGTGGTGGTAGTCACGGTATGACACACGTCTTAGGAACGGGTAGACCCCTGGTTCGAATCCTGCTCTCTGGCCGGCGCATAGTAGTAGAGTCCTTGGGAGAGAAAAAAATCACTCTCATCGTACTCATGTGTAAATGAGTATACCAGACCAGTAACAACGTTGTCCCTGTCGAAAAAAAATGTATCTGAATAGCGCCTTAGAATGAACAAGAAAGCTGTTTGTGATTTGATCCTGTGTCCAGCGTATTGAGCGCGTTTAGAAGATATTGCGCTATAGGGAATGAGATAAGCGGAAGAGTAGCGTCCCTTGGTTTGACGTTACCGGTGGAGAAATTATTTGTAAACAAACCAACTACAAATCAAGCGCCCCGAATACAAAATTTATTATTCATATTTCTGTACAAAAATGCATAACGTTGATTATGATATGCATTTTTGTACAGAAATATGAATAATAAATTTGTAGTTGGTTTGTTTACAAATAACTTCTCCACCGGTGACGTCCAATCAAGGGACGCTACTCTCATTCCCTATATAAAATTAAAAATAAACAAACTCATGCTCTAGATAGATAGATAGATAATGGGACCGGGGGGGGGGGGGGGGGGTGGAGTTGGATGAGGGCATGTTTGGGCATTTTTTAGAATATACCGCAATATCCACTGTACGTACTCAAAGCGCTTGGTCTCTCGTCAAAAGTAACACGTAACATGTAGAACGAGACATGACGCCTGTTTGGCGATATTACAATTTATCTTTTCCGACAGAGATAACACTGTTAACGGTCAGGTACTCATTTTACACATGAGTACGGTGAAAAAAGGAGATCAACGAGCCTTTTCCAAGGACTCAACTATGCGCCGAGCGAGGCTCTAACCCTGGACCTTCCGACCAAAAGTGATTCATACCACAAGACGACATAGTCGCATAACATTGGCATTGTTTTTCCCTGTAGCTGCGATGTAAATATCATAAGAGACATTTTGTAGGCTTTTTATTAATGTGATAATTTCCAACCAATCAAAATGCGACAAATTTCAAACTCAGCATCTGATTGGTTAAGTTAAAAACGAAAGTAGGACAGAGCTCTTTGTTGTTAGCTGCCGATGGCCCTACCCATTGAGACATCCTGTCTCACCATGGGTGTTGTCCGTTTGCACACATTTTATTTTACTCGTCTCTATCGATCCCGGTTTGATATTATTCTCCTAGGGTCCTGTCCATTCAGAAGTGATTGGGTAGGTGGGTCTATTAGATCTGACGGAGAGTACTTTTGAAAAAGTTTTTTTTAGCCAAAATATATCTTTTAAAAAAACAAAAAAACAACAAGCATGTGTTTGTTAATAGTACAACGATGTAGTCCTATTGAAAGATAAGGCCCATAGGGACCGCGTACAGGAACAATTGCCGTCTACTCTCTGGATAGGACGTTTGTTGACCGCAATGTGACTTCCAACAGACATTAGAATTGAAAGTTTTGTGGTCATAATGAAGAAAAAAATGAGTTAGGTGATTACGTAGATGGTGGTTCTCCTTGATCGATCGGAGAGAATTGAGTTTTTAGAGAGAGAGAGAGAGAGAGAGAGAGAGAGAGAGAGAGAGAGAGAGAGAGAGAGAGAGAATGAGAGAGAGTGTGGGGGGGGGGAGAAAGAGAGAGAGAAAGATAGATAGATAGATAGATAGATAGATAGATAGATAGATAGATAGATAGATAGAGAGAGAGAGTGAGAGGAAGAGATAAGGATCATATGGCTAGAGTTTCCCTTTGTTACGTACAGTAACAATTGCCATCTACCGTCTGGATAGGATCGCAATGTGCTTTCTCCATCAGACATAATATTATTTGAATTTAAGTTTTGAAGCCTAATACAACTCTATAATATTATTATACTTATTTGATAAGGTAGATTGTGAGGAGGGAGGGGGGGGGGGGGGGGGGGTTAGCAGGAGGGAAAAGAAGTTGGCAGAGAGGTGGGGGGGTGGAGGCAATGGAGGGAGGGGTCGGAGAAGGAAGGAGGGGGGGGGGGTGAATGAGAATGGGATAAGACAGATGGACAGGGGATGAGAGGGATTACAGAGTGTTTGGATTAAGTAGGGCCACGCACAGACATAATATAGACAGACAGACAGACAGACAGGCACACACACACACACACACACACACACACACAAACACATAATACCTACACAACAAACATGACAACAGTCGGATTCTTCTTCATCTTTTTTTTTTTTTGTTGCTTATCTTATCTTTTATCTATCTATGAGTTTATATTATTATTTTCTGAGCATTCAAATGTGCATCCTATTGCATTAACATAATATCTATTTTGACTTAGATGAAAATCAGGAAATGTCTGAAGACTGAATTGTTCCGTAAGGCTTATTTATGACCCCTCGCCTCGAAACGGTAGTCGAGTTGGTTAAGATATTGAAAATCGAATTTATAGCCAGAAATATCAGACTTGCGTTGAGTT
>NC_088371.1:4260919-4262515 GCF_034508935.2 Berghia stephanieae | reverse complement strand
ACGCTGTTACCGGCCAGGTACTCATTTTACACCTGAGTACGGTGAGAGAATGTGACTAGAGAGCCTTTTCCAAGGACTCAACTATGCGCCGAGCGCGAGGCTCGAACCCAGGACCTTCCGATACGAAAGCGAGTGTCATACCACTAGACCACATATCCGCACCTTAGAACTGAGAGTGATAAATGCATGTTCACAAATCACAGCGTTACAACTGTCGGGAAAAAAATGAAATTATATCGCCTAACAGGCATCGTGATTCGTCCAACATACTGAATGTAGTTGACTGCTAGGGACTCATTGCAAAGCGCTGTGAGTATGTTTAGTAGATATTGCGTTATAAAACTGCTCTAGATCTGTTTTGTAGTTGTGTAATAAATGACACCCCCCCCCCTTTTCCCACCCCCTCCCCACCCCGATTTCATAGAATTATGTGCGGCTATGTGGTATAGTGGTATGACACTCGCTTTCGGATCGGAAGGTCCTGGGTTCGAGCCTCGCTCGGCGCATAGTTGAGTCCTTGGAGAAGGCTCTTTACTCACATTCTCTCACCGTACTCAGGTGTAAAATGAGTACCTGGCCGTTAACAGCGTTGTCTCTGTCCGAAAAAAAATTGTCATATCGCCCAAGAGGCGTCATGTCCCGTCCTAATTGTTAAATGTTGCTGTTGGCTAAGGACTCCTTGTAAAGCGCTTTGAGCATGTTAAGTGGATAGTGCCCTATATAAAAGCTCTTTTAATAGAATCCAATCAACACAAAAAGAGAACAAATTAACACAAAATATGTTTTGATATGAAAAGAAAGAAGGAAAATCGACACGATATTTAATGTGTAAGGTCCATCTGGTGTATCAAGTGTGTACGTATTATGGGAGTATGTATCATCTAATGGGGGCTGTGGTGATTTATGACCAGTGGGAAGTCTGTCTATGACAGATGGACGGGGCAAGCAGGCTGTTTTACTATCAGTAATGGTGTATATAGGTAGTATGTACATTGTTCTTACAAATGGCCTTGCAAGGAGAACCTTGGACTGGATTGGGAGAGGTCAGATTGCAATGTCCAGTGGTCAGATACATTCGGAATTGGCCGCATTCAAGCTCTTTTGACGAGTTTTATTATAATGGTGGATGTATTCATTATCATCATCGTCATCATCATCATCATCATCATCATCATCATCATCATCATCATCATTTTCATCATCATCATATCATCATCTCATCATCATCATCATCATTCATCTCATTCATCATCATCATCATCATATCATCATCATTATCATATATCATCATCATCACTCATCATCATCATCATCATCATCATCATCATCATCATCATCATCATCATCATCATCATCATTTAATCATCCATATCATCATCATCATCATCATCATCATCATCATCATCATCATCATCATCATCATTCATCATATATCATCATCATCATCATCATCATCTCATCATCATCCCCATCATCATCATCATCATCATCATCACATCATCTTTCATATCATCATCATCATCATCATCCATCATCATCATCATCATCATCTCATCATCATCATCTATATCATCATCATCATCATCATCATCATCA
>NC_088371.1:4250919-4255919 GCF_034508935.2 Berghia stephanieae | reverse complement strand
TTTTTGACCAGTTTAACATTTAATTCGGCCTTTAAGCATATGGTTCGTTCCGACATAATACCGTTTGAGACGATGGGTCACATAAAGACTTTTACTAACAGACACTCATCTATTTTGATGATTATACATGTACTACTGTATTGTGGAAAATAACATTGATCGAGACGATTCTTTTGAGCCATCAACGATCAAAATCGGTCCTGTAATAAAGGTCTGTAGGTGCGCGCAAATGTATCTGGCAACAAGGCAGCCAGATGGCGATTCCCCAAGATTAAATGATGACCGATCATTAGGCACTAGCAGATTTTATAAATAATCATTTGAGTCAAAGGGTGACACCTTTAATTTTTTTTAAAAAGGTTTGCAAGTTACTCGCATATCAATCTGTAAAAAAGTTTTATAATCTTTAGATTTGCCAGTAATTCTGTGCTCGTTTGGAAATATTATTTAAATTGAGCTTTTATATAGCGCAATAGCCACTAAACGTGCTCAAAGCGCTTTACAAGGGGTCCCTGACCAACAGCCACACGTTACATGTAGAACGAGATATGACGCCTGTTAGGCGATATTGCAATTTTTTTCTGACATAGTTAAAGGCCAGGTACTCAATTTACACCTGAGTACGGTGAGAGAATGTGAGTAAAGAGTCGTTTCCAAGGACTCAATTATGCTCCGAGCGAGGCTCGAACCCAGGACCTTCCGATCCGAAAGCGAGTTTTCATAGCACTATCTAGACCTCATAGCCTCACATTTAACAAGAGGGCTATACGGAACAATTTTAAACCCCAAATCTATTTCTTTTAAAAGAATAAATATAGTCCTTTTCTGATTGTCTTTAATGTTTTTATGAAGGTTTCATCATTATTCTCCTGACGATTGTCCATAATAAATAGTATTGTTCAATTCTTTGATTCCAGCGACTTCTATCCTCGCCGAGTCCAAGAGAAACAGAACAGCTTATACAAGACAACAAATCCTTGAACTAGAAAAAGAATTCCATTATAACAAGTAAGTTGTACTCTAGCTCGTACCCCAATAGGATTCAACAGTCGTAACGTCACTTCCTTCCTAATGACGCATGGTAACTTAGCAACACTGGCTCAAAACTATCGGAACAATGGCGGACGCCCGTATGAATATTTCTCCGGCGAGCATAAAGGGTATCCAGAGGGAAAAAAAAGACATACATTTAATCATGTTTTGACTTTTACACATTCTGATCACAAGGCATATGAAAAGTTCTAGCCAGCATGAAAAATAAAAAGGAATGATTTTCTTTGTTTAGAACCAAGATGGCCGCCGTTGGCGGGAGGCGTGACATCAGACTATTGAATCGTATTCCGGATTGGTTTAATGGTTTTGGGATTCAGTCGCTGATCGTCCAATGTGCTTAGATCTCGGTTGAGCCGGGCGGGTAAAGTTGTTACTCTACCTCGTGCCCCAATACTCTTCAACAGTCGTAACGTCACTTCCCTCGAATGACGCATGGTAACTTAGCAACTGGCTCTAAACTATCGAAACAATGGCGGACGCCCTTATGAAATATTTCTCCGGCGAGCATAAAAGCGTATTCAGAGGGGAAAAAAACATAAATATGATCTTATTTTGACATTTACACATTCTGATCACAAGACATATGAAAAGTTCTAGCCAGCATGAAGATTAAAAAGTAATGATTTTCTTTGTTTAGAACCAAGATGGCCGCCGTTGCCGGGTGGCGTGACATCAGACTACTGAATCCAATTCCGATCGAATTGCTCTTCCCCTGAATGAGTTTCTACACATTTTGAAATACGCGGTCATTGCATTTAAATTTTGGCAGGAATTTTCTAATTTCGTCACAGAATATGTCCAAAAGAAAGGTACCATTTCTGTTACTGTTAGGGTTCAACATACTGTGACGCCTGTTGGCGTTAGCTCCGGCTCAACAAAAGTCTTATATTTTCACCTCTTATCGAGTATAAAAATGGTTATACCAATTAAACTATAGAAAATCTCAAATTCAATATTTTAAAAAAAATCTAATTTATTATCTTGCTAATTATTTCTTTTTCCCTCTTCTGTATCAAACAGATACCTTACTCGTCGAAGAAGAGTAGAGATCGCTACCACCCTCAGTCTATCCGAGAGACAGATTAAGATTTGGTTCCAGAACAGACGGATGAAATACAAGAAAGAACACAACCAGCCCAACACCAAAACGAGGCTGCTGGAAGGTTACGTTGACCCTGCCAAGTTCGAGGTCACGGATTCGTTTATGTAGCCATCTTTACAATGGATTGCTCTTATTATTTATCATTATAAGGGAAATTTTACGAGTTTTCATTCATTGTCTATTCAATGCATGCATATATTATAATATATGATCACAAAATACTTCAGCCAACATGCGTCCAGTTTTACCAACAAAAAAAAAAAATAAAATTAAAAAAATGAAAAGAAATAAAAATTCATTTGTTTAACTCATGGGGGACATTTATCTCTAGGGTCTATTCCAAGGGAAAGACTGGAATGACTCAGGCGTCAGCCGCAGTGCAGCGCCGCCACAAATTGAGCTAGAGCGAGGTGACTTGCTCAAGGCCACACAGCGCAGTGGAGGGGGATCGAACTCGGTTCTTTTCGGGTACGAAGCAAAGAACGTACCGCTGAGCCACTCTGCCCCTTTATCTTTTAGGCAAACGTTTCAAAGAAAGAAAATGATAAAAGTTGATCCAAAATAAACACAAACCATAAATTTGTCATGAATTTGAACTGTCTGGAATTGTTGGCAGTTTTCTTGTCTTGTCACATCATATTATGCAGACCTGCCAAGCTACAGACCAACAGTCGCTTCTTTGACTCAAAAAATCTTGTTGAAAAGGAAAGTTTAGTTCTGTAGAACCTATATTCAGGACTTTGGAGCAATTTTATTTTGGATCATGCTGAGGGTAAATTATTTATTTCTAAAGCTATTTAAAGTGACTTTTGCGGCTATGTGGTCTAGTGGTATGACACTCGCTTTCGGATCGGAAGGTCCTGGGTTCGAGCCTCGCGCTCGGCGCATAGTTGAGTCTTTGGAAAAGGCTCTTTACTCACTTTCTCTCTCCGTACTCAGGTGTAAAATGATTTCCTGGCCGTTAACAGTGTTGTCTTTGTCCGAAAAATTGTAATATGTCCCGTCCTACATGTTAAATGTTGCTGTTGACCAGGTACCCCTTGTACAGCGCCTTGAGTACATTTAGTGGATATTGCTCTATATAAAGCTCATTTATGGGCCTAGTTTAACATTGTTGAAATGGACAATATTTTGCGTCATTTTTTTTTTTTTAGATTTCCATTGCTACAATGAGCCCATAAGGAATTGGGTTATCAGACCTGCAAACTTAGAGCACGTCGTCCATATCCTATATTTCTCACTTATCACTGAATACCTTTCATACCATCAAACGAACACAAATTCTGCAAACAAAACGATATTCACCATCGCTTCAGTTGAAAATGAAAATAAATTTTTCAAATTATTTCTCTTGATCAAGCAAGAGAGCAGTCGGCATTTTTAGTCTCAAACTTTAAACTAATCCACATCTTTGGACTGTTCCATTTTTTCTTAATTAATTCTCTTTAACCCTCTCCTTACCAACTATAGATAGTTCAAAGATGACGTCACTCAGGTCTTTGTTATTGTTTTTTGCCATCCGCGTTTATGAGTAATGCTCACTAAACTATTAACCTGACTATAAACGTTCATGGATACATACAGTTTTGTGTGGTAGTCCGTTATACTTCTTCCGGATGGCTATGTTATGAGCTATGAGCTTCTTAGCCAAGCGCATTCTATCTATAGGAAAATCGTCACATTCGCTACGATGCAACCAGCAATTTTATCATTCTGATTTCATTTGTACAACACACCATTTTTTTTTGTTATAGATAGTACGCGCTTGGCTAATAAGCTCACAACATTGCCATCCGAAAGTATACCGGACCAACACACAAAACTATGTGTAACCTTAAACGTTTATAGTCAGTTTAATCGTTGATGGCAAAAAATAATAACAAAGACCTGAGTGACATCAACTTCATTCTATCTATAGCTATAAAAACCTATGTATAGATAGTTCGAAGATGACGTCACTCAGGTCTTTGTTATTGTATTTTGCCATCCGCGTTTATGAGTAATGCTCATTGAACTGTATTATCCCGACTATGTACGTTCATGGATACACACAGTTTTGTGTGTTGGTCCGTTTTACTTCCGGATGGCAATGTTATGAGCTTCTTAGCCAAGCGCATACTATCTATAGAATGTTCTTATTGCTTTTCTAATCCAGTAAGGAAAATGTATGTTTGTGTTGGGTCGGTGTGAAGTCTTATGGAAAATCATGAAAATGGTCGGGAAGGAGAATGTTAAATAAATAATTGGATTCAATAGTCTGATGTCACACCGCCCAACAACGGCGGCCATCGTGGTTCTAAACAAAGAAAATCATTACTTTTAATTCTTCAAGCTGGCTAAAACCTTTCATATGTCTTGTGATCAGAATGTATAAAAGTCAAAACAAGATCATATTTATAATGTTGTTCTCCTCTGGATACACTTTTATGCTCGTCGGAGAAACATTTCATAAGGGCGTCCGCCATTGTTCCGAAAGTTTAGAGCCAGTGCTACTAAGTTACCATGCGTCATTAGGAAGGAAGTGACGTTACGGCTATTGAATCCTATCTTACTAATTGTAAGCGAATTGTTTGTTTTCTTTTTTTTTTTTTTTTTTTTTTTTAATGTTATGTTCGTTTGTTATATTATTTGATAAGACATGAATTTTGATGTAAACATACCGACGTGCATAAGGACAATAAAATGGCATTATGCTATCAAATATTATTTTAAAAACCCCATAGTGTTATTTCCCTTTATATGAGCGCAAAAAATAACATTTATTGAAATGTAAGCCTCAAGTTATTAAAGGGAAGAAAATACTGTGGACGTTTCGGGTTTCCCCTTTATCAACAAAACACGATGA
>NC_088371.1:4240919-4245919 GCF_034508935.2 Berghia stephanieae | reverse complement strand
AATTCTTTAGGTGTCTCTCTTCTCTCTTCAAGTACCAAGTCTGTGCCAGACATCGGTGATCATGATACGCCATTCATCTCTTTGATCAGATTACCTCAGAAAACTAATATTACTCTTCTCTTTCTTTGTCACCCAGCTGTTCAAACTATTCAAATATGTTTTTCTTGGTCTACCTTTACTCTTTTTACCTTCTATCTTTCCTGTGAGAGTAAGATGTTCATTACATTTATGTCGATTTAGGTGACCTAAAAATTGCATTTATCTTTTTTCTTATTGTACGAATTAATAACCTTTTAGTTTCAGCTTGCTCTAATACTTCTTCATTAGTTTTCTTCTCTGCCCATGAGATTATTAACATCCTTCTAAGAAACCACATTTCTGCTGCCTCCAGTTTCTTTTTAATGTATTCTTTAGGTCAATGCAAGCTTAATTGAAATTCGAACAACATGAAGAATAAAGAGTATCAACTTTCTTTGTTTAGACCCAAGCGGTTGGTTGCAGAGCGGACGTGACGTCTGCCTGTTGAACCCTAATGCGCTTTATAGATAGAATGAAGATAACGTCACACAGGCTTTTGTTATTGTTTTTTGCCATCCGCGTTTGTGAGTTGTACTCACTAAATTGTATTAACCAGACTATAAAAGTTCATGGTTACATAGAGCTTTGTGTGTTGGTCCGTTATACTTCCGGATGGCAATGTTTTGAACTCCTTGGCCAAGCGCATTCTATCTATAAGCGAGTCTTTGTGCCATTTACACTACACATAAAGACACCGAGAATCAATGACGCACGGCGGTCCCATGGTGTAATGGTTAGCACTCTGGACTCTGAATCCAGCGATCCGAGTTCAAATCTCGGTGGGACCTCAATTTTTTTAAATTAAAAAAAAAAAATTATAACAATGGTAGAGCAGATTTTTCTTTTCTTCTCTTTTTTAAAAATTGTCATCCTTCTTTCTTGTTTATTCTTCAGCTTTACACGTGATTAGCTTTGATATTTACAAATTAAGACAGTATTCATTCTGAGCTTAACTGTAACACTGACCGTGGCCTTCGAAAAGTTATGGCCTGATACTTACCAAAAAATGACGTCAAAGTGCCAGTCTTTTGCCACAAAAGAAAACAAATCGTGAGTTGTATTCAATAGTTCAACCAATGAAATAACTTTTTTCCATGAGCTCTACTAACGACAACTCACTAGGCGGTGCAAAAACCTAAAAATGACGTCAAACTGCCAGTCCTTTTGGGTTTCAGTGTCAGACTATAACATAACGATGGCTACGCACTGACAGACACAAAGACGAACTAAGGAGACGTAGTTTTTCTCACCCATCTGACTGTTTTACTGTTAGCAAGAGATACAAGACAGGGTAAGGTAAAGCTATATTTCATTCCGGAACAATGACGAAAGCAGCGTCGACCTAAAAGGGAAATCAAGATGCCAGAGAGACAGTCAGGGTTACATCTTACTAGATATGGGAAAGTGGAGATCCCCGTCTAGGATATAATATATATATATATATATATATATATATATATTATATATATATATATATATAAAGATTTATATATATATATATAAAGATTTATATATATATATATATATATATATATATATATATATATATATAGATAGATAGATAGATAAATAGATATATTGACATATACATCGATAAATATATAGACCGATAAAGAGATAGATTATAGATAGATAGAGATTGATAGATTGATAGATAGATAGATAGATAGATAGATAGATAGATAGATAGATTGCTATATATATATATATATATATATATATATATATATATATATATATATTATATATATATTATATATTTTATATATATATATATAATATATATATATATATATATATATATATATATATATATATATATATATATATATATATAGAGAGAGAGAGAGAGAGAGAGAGAGAGAGAGAGAGAGAGAGAGAGAGAGAGAGAGAGAGAAAGATAAATAGATAGAGGGAGGTAAAATCATTTGCCTTATCCAAAAAAATTATTTATGTTACTATCTCTGTATGCACGTGCGTAAGTATAATACACACACACACACACACACACACACACACACACACGACACACGCACACACATACAGCCACACAGACATACACACACACGCGTGGGCGTACATATAATATATGAAACTTCCAAAATACCGTTTTCACGCCTCACGTTCACTGAACACGTCTTATAATTGATGGTTCCTCTGTGACCTCTTGTTGTTATTCCTGTCAAGCTATTGACATAGAACTATAAGCCTCCAGTTCCTGGTTGTATATTTTTACATTTTTGTACATTTGCATAAATATATGTATACATTGTCGCCATACGTCTGTAAACGAATTTCCATTTTTTCTTTTTTTTTTTTTTTTGGATGAATAAAGTATATTATTATTATTATTATTATATATTATTATTATTATTATTATTATTATTATTATTATTATTATTATTATTATTATTATTATTATTATTATTATTATTATTATTATTCAATCAACATGCAATGCACACACTTTTGAAAATTACGTTAGGCTAGTTATCGTATATTTTATTAAAACTACGTTGTCGAATAAACATTTAAAGTGTTTTATTTTTGACAATAGACAATAAAGGCAATATTGACATTTTATCCGACTGAGACAGGTACTCGTTTTACACACGGGCAGGGTGAGAGAATGTGAGTAAAGAGCCTTTTCAAAGGACTCAAAACTATGCCCTTCTCACTCTCATGCAGAGCCGGACTCGAATCTTGGATTTTCCGGTTGCAAGGCAAGTGCCCATACCACATGACCACATAGCCGCACAAACTTTTTAAAATTCTAATCGTTTTGAAATGAAACTCAAATTTATTCGCCTAGTCTATTCCGACATACTTTGCGATAAACTAGCGTCCTATCCAAAGGGTAGTGAGTAATTACTATTGTCCGTTTCACGCTATAGAAACCGGGATAAACTCCGGCTCAATTGGCCTACTGACTCTGAAAGCTTTTTAAAAAAAAATCAAATTCCGACATAAATATTACCAGATAAACGCGACTGATAACATAATGTGGTGTAAAAATAAAAGCAAAAAAGTGAAGATAACAACAAAAAATGAAGTGAGTAGGAAAGTGCCAGAAGACAACACAGAATAAAAACTTGGAGGCGGTGACGGGGGGGGGGGGGGGGGGGGGGGGGGGGGGGCTGAACTGAAACCGTAGCCATCGTTAAGTTATAGCCTAATACTGAAATCCAAAAGGACTGGCAGTTTGACGTCATTATTTGGTTTTTGCACTGCCTTGTGAGTTGTCGTTAGTAGAGCTCATGGAAACAAGTGGTCCCATTGTTTGAACTTTTGAATACAACTTACGATTTGTTTTCGTTTGTGGCCAACGACTGGCATTTTGACGGCATTTTTTGGTCAGTAGTCAGTGTCAGGCTATAGATAGAATGCGCTTGGCCAAGGAGTTCACAACATTGCCATCCGGAAGTATAACGGACCAACACACAAACTCTGTGTAATCATGAACTTTTATAGTCTGGTTAATACAGTTTAGTGAGAACAACTCACAAACGCGGATGGCAAAAACAATAACAAAGGCCTGAGTGACGTCATCTGCATACTATCTATAAGTTAACGATGGCAACGCTGAAACCCGCTACCTTACTGGTACGACTACCGTATGAGCTATCCACGACCCCCCCCCCCCCCCCCCCCCCACCAAAAAAAAAAAAAAGTGAAGGAGTGGCGGCAGTAACCACGTTGGGAGGTTAGTCCTATCTTCAGCTGACATTCCTATCGTCCAGTCCAGGGGAAGCACCGTTACGGTAAGCTGTCAAAACTGTTACCTGTGATTACAGTCAAAAGTTGAGGCGTTACTTACTGGAAACAACAGGTGCCTACCAGCTCTTCGGGAGGATGGCGCGGGGTAGGGGGGTGGGGGGTGGGGGGTAGGGTTGGCTGTTGGTGGATATAAAGCATTGTTTTTTTTCTAATTTTACTTGGGAACGAATCCCTAATGTTGGCATTTTGTTTTTATCCTTTGAGCTAGAAACTTTGTCCCTATTACTTATTTTGTGTGGCGCTGCACTGCGGCTAACGCCTGGGTTATCTCTGTCTTTTCTAGAGATAGACCCGAAAGAAATATTTCCTGAGGGGATGAATGGAATGAATTTTATTTATATATTTATTTATTTATTTATTTACTTTCCACGAACTTACCTGATCTGCATGGCCCCTATCTGTGTTGATAATTGGATTCAGTAGTCTGATGTCACGCCGCCCGGCAACGGCGGCCATCTTGGTTCTAAACAAAGAAAATCATTACTTTTTATTCTACATGCTGGCTAGAACTTTTCATTTGCCTTGTGATCAGAATGTGTAAAAGTCAAAACATGATCAAATTTATGGGGTTTTTTCGGGGAAATATTTCATACAGGCGTCCACCATTGTTCCGATAGTTTAGAGCCAGTGTTACTAAGTTACTTACTATGCGTCATTAGGAAGGAAGTGACGTTACGACTGTTGAATCGTATTGTAGAGAAATGACTACGAAGAAATCCTTTTTTCTCTCTCTTCTTTACATGCGCTGCGTTTTAATAAGATACTCACAACATCTTCCCGCCAAATGAAACAAATGAACACACGTTGACGTCACGTGGCTCTTTGTTATTGTTTTTAGACCGCCAACCAACGAAACGCCTTTCACGGTAAACCAAAAATTTCCACTTATAGATAGTTCGAAGATGACGTCACTGAGGTCTTTGTTATTGTTTTTTGCCATCCGCGTTTATGAGTAATGTTCACTTAACTGTATTAACCTGACTATAAACATTCATGGATACACACAGTTTTGCGTGTTGATCCGTTATACTCCGGATGACAATGTTATGAGATTCTTAGCCAAGCGCATACTATCTATATCATTATCATAATACGATTAAGGTAGATTGAAATGCCATATTACTTGTTAAACAATGATCAAACCC
>NC_088371.1:4233419-4235919 GCF_034508935.2 Berghia stephanieae | reverse complement strand
GTTTCCCGTCCTCGCGGAATCAAACAAAGATCATTCTCAAAGTTTGAGATGTACAAAATAAATCTGAATAAGAAAAATGTATATTGTGTCGTAACAAATGTGATGTTTTTGATCCAGGTGGTAAGGAGAGGGGTAAGAGAGTATTTCCATTATAAGAACAACGAGACCATAACAATATTATTATATCACCCATCGTCTCAAAACGGTATTATGCCGGGTTGAATCGGACTCCAGAGAAGTGACATTAGAATTGGAGCGATCTATATTCCTGTTTTCGTCCACCAGGTCGTCAATCACATGATTTGTTACTGTCCAACGATTGGATATTTCTTAACACATGTAAACACGCTGCTTTGTTTATGAAAGTTGTAAACTGACCCATGAGTCATGTTCAGCAAAATGACCAATTGTGACGTCGGAAATTTTCAAATTGTGAACATTTTTCACTATGTAGGTCATTTTGAGCACACTTTGAAAAATGACCATTGACCTCGAGCACAAGGAAACGTAATATAGATCAAATGATTAGAAAGACCAACTTCTGAGTTTTTTTCACTCTAAGAAATTGTATGATTTTTTCTCCAGTCAAAACATATAGAAATAAACCCCAGGTGAAATAAAAGGAACGAAATTGGATTCAATAGTCTGATGTCACGCCACCCGGCAACGGCGACCATCGTGGTTCTAAACAAAGAAAATCATTACTTTTTATTCTTCATATGGCTAGAACTTTTCATATGTCTTGTGACCAGAATGTGTAAAAGTCAAAACATGATCATATTTATAATGGTTTTTTTTCCCTCTGGATACGCTTTTATGCTCGCCGGAGAAATATTTCATACGGGCGTCCGCCATTGTTCCGATAGTTTAGAGCCAGTGTTGCTAAGTTACCATGCACCATTAGGAAGGAAGTGACGTTACGACTATTGAATCCTATTGACGTCAACAGACACCTAGATAACCACGTCTCTCGGACAGTCGTCATAATGTAAACAATGGCAGTGATTGGTAAAGATAGCAAACTACACAGGTTTTGCTTTCGATTTACAAGTCTGCTAAATCATATTATATGGCCACATTATGATACGGTTTAGCAGACTTGTAAACACGTACACGTAGCATTGAATTAATATATTTATATTACTTTATATTATAGTGTACAAGCCTTCACTAACCAAGAGCTTATCCCTCTCATTTTCAGCAGGACAACCCCCCACCCCCGGCCGGCTGGCCGTCTCACGCCCAATAAAAATTCGGTAAGAGCATGTAAGAGATTAACATTGATCGCATTCCAAGATTAAAAGCTTAAAACGTATACATGTCTAGAATAGAGATAGAAATAAAACCTTTTCCAAGCCATCGACTCCAACTTGCCAAACTTGAGGTGAACGACCCACTTGATTTGGTTTTATGAAAAAAAAAAGACGGCAATAAAAATTGTATTTAAAAAAAGGTTAATCCAAAAAAATCCCCAAAACAAAAAAAAAAAAAAAACAAACAAATAACAAAAACAAAAAAAAAGCCCAACAAAAAATCAAAACAAGAAAAAAAAGCCCAATAGCCCCCACCCGCCACTCCTCCCCCCCCTCCCCCCTCCTCCCCCCCCCCTCCCCCCTCCCCCCCCCCCCCCCCCCCCCTCCCAAAATAAACAAGCAGACAAAAGTAAAAGCAAAACAAAACATAAGACACCCCCCCCCACCCAAAAAAAGAAAAATATAAATCAAGAAAACCCCAACAAAACTTCCCAAACAAAACAAAATAAAAAAGTTGATACTTTCGAAGGAATGTTTGAAAATCTTTTTCAAATGTATAGATAGATGGATAAGATAAATATTATTTCAAACAATTTCATTTTTTCTTTGTTCTCGTTTCCAAAAAAGCGGACAAAACAAAAGATGATTTGCTTGAAAGGGTTTTTGAAAAATGATTTGTTTCTCGAACTTACGCTCGATATAATATACGGTACTACTTTTTAAAATATTATTTACTTCTGCAGTCAGCCGGAAAGAGTCAGTTTATCCGCGAGCCACGACAACGAGGCTTTGAACGTGTTTTCAAGCTGCGTCTCTCTTTTTGAGATTACTACGCCAGCTGACACGGGCGTTTTACGGGTTTTTTGGTACACATAAATCACGTTTGTTTTACAAACTCTCGTGCTGTGACAACTTTTATGCCAAATACCGACAAAACCTGTTTCTATCTTTTGTTTTTTCCCCCCTTCATTTTGGCCGTAAAATTGTTACTTAAAATATCGATGCATTTACAATTTAATTTAAAGATTGAGCTTTAAAAAGAAATTTGAAAATTGAGCTTTATCTAGCGCCATATCCACTAAATGTGCTCAAAGCACTTTACAAGGGGTCCGTGGTCAACAGCAACATTTAACATGTAGGACGGGACATGATGCCTGTTAGGCGATATTACAATTTTTCGGACAAAGACAACGGCCAGGTACTCATTTTACACCTGAGTATGGTGAGAGAATGTGAGTAAAGAGCCT
>NC_088371.1:4220919-4228419 GCF_034508935.2 Berghia stephanieae | reverse complement strand
TGTAGGATTTTTTGTATCACTAAGGCTCCGAAACCAGTGGACCAACCAATCGTCATCAAACTTTGCACGGTGTTTACAATAGGCTTCAACAGTCGTGACGTCACTTCCCTCGTAATGTAATGACGCAAAGTAACTTAGCAACTGGTTCTAAACTATCGGAACAAGTGCGGACGCCCTTATAAAATACTTCTCCGACAAGCATAAAAGTATATCCAGAGGAGAAAAACATTATGAATCTGATCATGTTTTGACTTTTATACATTCTGATCATATGACATGTGAAAAATTTCTAGCCAGCATGAAGAATAAAAAGAACAGATTCTTTTTATTTAGAACCAAGCTGCTGGTTGCTAGGAGGACGTGACATCAGACTATTGAATATATATTTATTGTTATTTTATGAAACAAATTGCAGTTTATCCTCCTCCTCTTCCTCGTTCTTCTTCTTCTTCTTATTCTTCTTCTTCTTCTTCTTCTTCTTCTTCTTCTTCTTCTTCTTCTTCTTCTTTTGTGGAGAAGAAGAAGAAGAAGAAGAAGAACAACAACAACAACAACAACAACAACAACAACAACAACAACAACAACAACAACTACAAGATCAAGAAGAAGAACAATAACAAGAAGCCACGTGGTTGGGAGTATATTTGTAATATTATCCTTAACGCGACTTGTATTTCCGCAAACAACTACATTCCACATCATTTGCCATCGAATTACCACAAGTAACCAGGAAATTAATGTATCAGCTTCACCAGTCACTCGATTTGTTGGAAAACTCTCATTGAGCCTCAAAATCTGAGCACCAAAGCAGAAGACGACAGGAGGATTTGTCTGTGACTTCCGCACAAGAATCAGAAACATCCTTGAACAACGTCATTGATTCGTCATAACCGGTTCTCCTTCAAGTGCCCGGATGGTTGCAGTTTTGCAGTGGATTGTGGGAAGGAAGAAAAATACAATGAACCCGTTAAAAAAACATTTGATTGGACTCTCTAACCAGACAACTGTCGTACTCTGGAAAAAAACACGTATTTTAAAATTTGGCCAGAAAACTCGTACTTTAAATGACATCGATCAATTTAACCGATCTTGGCAAAAACTTTAAAACCTGGAACTTAGATATATGTACTTCGAGAAGTCCCAAGTTTAAGAGTTTTTGCCAAGCTGAGGTTATTTAAATCGATCGATATTTGAAGGCCGAATTTTCTGGCCAAGTTTTCAAATATGTGTTTTTCCAGTGTACAGAAGTTAACTGGTTAGAATAATATTAACTCACTCAACCCAAACACCGACTATATCCGTAGTTTACCCGGGGTTACTTTTACCCCATGCCTATTTATTACATTTTTATGAGCCAAATTACAGGCGTTGTATCAAAGCTAATGTTTTTAGGTTTTACATGTTAATGGTAGTTGAATAAAGATATATTTATGCACATGCTCATTTTTAATACATTTTTTCTCTTTCCAATTTTGAAAAGTAGCAAAAATCTCTGGATTGAGCGAGTTAATATTAAATAGGGGAAAGCCAAGCGTAGAAAAGCATAATATGAAGAGCAAAGAATTATTGTCTGTTTAAGTGTTGGACAAGGATACTCCGTCATAGCAATTCGCTGGCACTCCACTGTATTGTTTTGGTGACAATAGGATGGAGAAATGGAGAAACTGTTTGATTGGTTGGCCGTGTCAGGTGTCCTCCGTCCTCCTCGTCAATGCATTTCATTTCATTCAACGGTGAAAAACAACGATCTGAAATTGATCCAAATCTTTCTATTGTGTTCTTAAGTTTTGTTGCTGTTTGTTTTGTTTTGTTTTTTTGTTTTTTTGTTTGTTTGTTTTTTGTTTTGTTTTTTGTTTGTTTGTTTTTTTGTTGTTGTTTTTTTTTTTTTTTGCTTTTGTTGGGTTGTTTTGTTTTGGGTATTTTTCTTTTTTTTTTTTTGGGGGGCGGGGGGATTGTGCTTTTTTTTTTTTTATTTTTTATTTTTTTTTATTTTTGGTTTTTGTTTTGTGCGGCAATTTGGTCTTGTGGCATGACGCTCGATTTCGGATCGGAAGTGTCCTGGGCTCGAGCCTCGTTCGGCTCATAGTTAGTTGAGTCCTTGGAAAAGGCTCTCTACTCACATTCTTCTCTCACCTTACTCGTGTGTAAAATGAGTACCTGGTCGTTAAACAGCGTTGTCTCTGAACGAAAAACAATGTGTAATATCGCTTAAAAGGCAGGCGTCATTTCCCGTCCTAAATGTTAAATGTTGCTGTTGGCCAGGGATCCCTTGTAATGCGCTTTGAGCACATTTAGTGCAGATTGCGCTGCATAAAAGATCAACTCAATTTTTTTTAGTTTTGTTTTTCTTTTGTTCTCTTATTAATTCTTAAATCAGTAAGACAAAAAAAACAACCCAAAAAACCCCGAAAAATAGAAAATGGCCTACACATTCCGGTGTACCACGCGAGAATGACTCTACAAAAAAAAAAAAAAAAAAAAAAAAAGACTCAAGAGTTAAATTGGCGTACGCGAGGGACACTCTAGAGCCAGTCTCGCGGCCGCGAGGCTAACTCTAGAGTCTGTCTGGCGTACGCCAATTTAACTCTAGAGTCTTTTTTTGAAACCATCCCAAAATTTGACTTGTCCTGATTACTGACAAATATTTATTTTTTAGATTAAAAAAAAAGGACAAAACAACAGCTTCACAAAGTAAGAGATGAATTCACAGTATTTCAAAAAAAAAATTATCTAGTGCCTACACGGTAGTTTCGGTGTACCACGCGAGAATGACTCTATAGTTTAATTGGCGTACGCGAGGCACACTCCAGAGATAGTCTCGCGTCCGCGAGGATAACTCTAGAGTCTGTCTCGCGTACGCCAATTTAACTCCAGAGTCATTCTGGCGTGCTCCACCGGCGCTAAATGCAGGGCTCGAGCCAGGGACCGACAGATCAGAAAGGCGATTGTCAAAAGTCACCCCAAGAGCACAACTCCGATATTAATAAATTGCGTTAAGGTCAAATACTCACAACACCCGCCAGCCGGATACACCGCAGAGCAAAACACCAACATTTTGTGTAACCTTAAACATTTATAGTCCGATTGATACAATTTAGTGAGAACTAATCATTAAAACGGCAGTCTTAAAACAACAAGAAATTTCGTTCCATTTATAGATAGTATGCGCTTTGCTAAGCAAGCGGCTCACAATATTGCCACCCGAAAGTATAACGGACCAACACACAAACTGGTCAATACAGTTTAGTGAGAATTACTCATAAACGCGGATGGCAAAAAGCAATAACAAAGACCTGAGTGACGTCAACTTCATACTATCTATAGGCAATGAGATTAGCGGAAAGTAGCGTCCCTTGAATGGACGTCACCCATAGTCTGTGACGTCACCGGCGGAAAAGTGCGCATGCGTCTCTCGTCCTCGCTTCCGGTGAAAGCGGCCTGAGACACTTCAAAACCAAATTGACGTTCTCTCTGTAAGGTGACGTCCAATCAAGGGACGCTACTCTTCCGCTCATCACATTCCCTATAGCAATATCCCACCACTCTTCACCATTATCATACATACATTACATCGCATCATCAGCTCCGAGATGGAGGAATTCCAGACCCTGACCCGACATACTAATCCAATTAATACCAGAGGAACAACCCAAAAGTCACGTGATCGGCCATTCTTATCTTTTAATGACGATACGATGACCCACCTAGGAAGGTCGAAGGTCATAATATGTCAAGGGTCAAAGGGAAAATAGAATATGATTGTTTTCGTGGCGGTATCCTAGCATCGTTATTATGGGTGGGTGGGTGGGTGGGTGGTTGTTGGATTAGAAGTAAATCACTGGTTCGTATTATGTGTGGCCCATCAACTTTCCAAGTCTTTTCCAACAAGGACTCAACTATGCGCCGAGCGAGGCTCGAATCCGAAAGCGAGTGTCATACCACCAGACCACATAGCCGCCACTACATTCATAAGTTAACATCTAACTAAAAACCCCCGACACAATACCCTTTAGAGACGATAGGTCACGAATTCAGTCAGTCTTGAAAGCATCTTTAATCATGCGGCTATAATATGGTCTAGTGGTATGACACTCGCTTTCGGGTCGGAAGGTCCTGAGCTCGAGCCTCGCGCTCGGCGCATAGTTGAGTCCATGGAAAAGACTCTTTACTCACATTCTCTCGTTGTACTCAGGTGTAACATGAGTACCTGGCCGTTAACAGTATTGTCTCTGTCCGAAAAAAAATGTAATATCGCCTATCAGGCGTCAGGCAACGTCCATGTTAAGTGTTGCTGTTGGCCTGGGACCCTTTATAAAGCGCTATGAGCACATTTAGTGGATCTTGCGCCATACAAAAGCTCAAATAAAGACAATTAGATCATCCTTCATAATACCCATTTGAGTCGATGGTTACATATTCAGACCTGCCTACAACTACTACTACAACCACTACTACTACTACTACTACTACTACTACTACTACTACTACTACTACTACTACTACTACTACTGCTACTACTACTACCACTACTACTACTACTACTACTACTACTACTACTACTACTACTACTACTACTACTACTACTAATACTACCATTACTACTACTACTACTACTACTACTACTACTACTACTACTACTACTACTACTACTACTACTACTACTACTTCTACTACTACAACTACTGCTACTACTACAAAAAAACTCGTAAAAATACGAAGTTTTTTAATTCAACACCAGAAATAAATAGACATTTTCGAATCAATACATGTGTTAAAAAGAAAAGTTTGGTGTCACAAATCATCTATTCAGGGTTTCGAAGGCATATTTAATACGGCTAAGGGTAAAATATTAATTTGTAAAGTTAATTCTATTAACTTCTATTTCTTCCATCTGAAAAATACGAATTTTTGACATTTCAAGTTGGCAGGTCTGAATATCTGTCCAACCACCACCATTATTATTATTATTATTTCATCATTTTCTTCTCAGTAGTATCGTAGTACCGTAGTATCAAAAAGACCGTGGAGAAACGGGGGCAAAGGTCACACCGGTTTTGTGGAGGTTTGTGATTGAGTGGATCGGGAAACGGAAGTGACAGATTACAACCTTTTCCTACCTCCTTCGTGAAGAGCATTCCAAATTCCAAGATGGTGTCATGACTGACTGGCCAGTTGGCGATTTCGGTTGCTTCACCCTAAAAGTAATAAATATTATGATAAAACACACATTTTAAACATTAGCTTTTATATAGTGCAATATCCACTTAACATGCTCAAAGCGCTTTACAACGAGTCCACAGCTAAGTGCAAGTATTCTCTCATCGTATTCAGCTGTGAAATGGGTACCTAGCCATAAACAGCGTTTTCTCTGTCGGAAAAAAAATTGTAATAGTATCGCCTTACAAGCGTCATGTCAAATCGTTCTACATGTTACATGTTGCTGTTGGACAGTGACCCTTTGTAAAGCGCTTTGGGCATATTTAGTGGATATTGCGCTATATAAAGCTCAAAATGAAACCCAAACTAAAACTTGCCCTTTTTGGACATATCAAGAGACACGACACCATTGGAAAAACATTGTCTAGAGGGTATGGTGGAGGATTTTTAAAAATTGAGCTTTTATATGGCGCAATATCCACTAAAAGTGCTCAAAGCGTTTTACAAGGGGTCCCTGGTCAACAGCAACATTAAACATGTAGGACGGGACATGACGCCTGTTAGGCGATTTTACAATTTTTTCGCTTTTAACGGCCGGGTACTCATTTTACACCTGAGTGCGGTGAGAGAATGTGAGCAAAGAGCCTTTTCCAAGGACTCAACTATGCGCCGAGAGAGTCTCGAACCCCGGACTTTCCGATCCGAAAGCGAGTGTCATACTACAGGAACACATAGCCGCACAATAAAAAAGAGGGAGAGGGAGACCAAGAAAAAAAATGGTCATAAGACATCAGCGAATGGATGAATAAGCGCCAGTGACTGAATGTGGAAGGATGGATGACGCAGACAGAAGCTTGTTTCACTCTTCAACAGTCGTAACGTCACTTCCTTCCTAATGACGCATGGTAACTTAGTAACACTGGCTATTAACTATCGGAACAATGGCGGATGCAAGTATGAAATATTTCTCCGGCGAGCATAAAAGCGTATCCAGAGGGAAAAAAACACATAAATTTGATCATGTTTTGACTTTTACTCATTCTGATTACAAGACATATGAAAAGTTCTAGCCAGCATGAAGAATAAAAAGTAATGATTTTCTTTGTTTAGAACCAAGATGGCCGTCGTTGGCGGGCGGCGTGACATCAGACTACTGAATCCAGTTGTTGCCGAGTCGAGGCCACGTCCAGGGGGGATAAGCCTTGAGATGATGTTCGTTGATGATGGTGTCTTTGTCATGTTCAATTCCGCATAAAACCGGATTGACCTGATGAGTCACATTTTATCATTTTGGGTCAGAAAACTTTTACTTTACTTCAAATCGATGAAGACGACAATCCCCCCCCCCCTCTCCTCTCCCCCTCCCCTCACCCCCCTCCCCTCACCCCCTTCCCTTCACCCCCCTCCCCTCACCCCCTTCCCTTCACCCCCCTCCCCCCTCCTCTCCCCCTCCCCTCACCCCCCTCCCCTCACCCCCTCCCCTCACCCCCCTCCCTTCACCCCCTCCCCTCACCCCCTCCCCTCACCCCCCTCCCTCACCCCCTCCCCTCACCCCCTCCCCTCACCCCCCCTCCCTCACCCCTCCCCTCACCCCTCCCTCACCCCCCCTCCCCTCACCCCCCCCTCACCCCCCTCACCCCTCCCCCACCCCTCCCTCACCCCCCCCTCACCCCCTCACCCCTCACCCCTCCCTCACCCCCCCTCCCCCTCCCCCCTCCCCTCCACCCCTCCCTCCCCCCTCCCCTCCCCCCCCCCCCTCCCCTCCCCTCCCACTGACTACATGACACCATACTGGAGGTGACTGGGACAAAAAGAAAAAAAAAGAAGACTATGATTTGAAGGAAAAAAATGGACACGATTTTGTACCCTTGGGTAAAGTATTTCATTCATTTACCCAAATTGACTCAGGTTAACTCTATCCTTACCAGCCATTTTTAGGATTTTCCCCAAAACTTCACACCCAACTTACACAAAAATAGATTTTTCATCACTCAAACACAATAGCAGTAAGTTCTTCCGATACATAGATAGTTTCTTTAGTAAAACATGCTCTACAACACACTGTTCATTTTCTTTAAATTTTATGATGTACAAAAGAGATTTGGATAAGAAAAATGTTGGTTGTATCATAACGAATGTGACGATTTTCCTATAGTTGGTAAGGAGAGGGTTAAAATGAGTGCCTGGCAATGAATGGTCGATGAGGTAAGGATGTGAGTATTAATTAATAGTGAGTGTATGTTGGAAGATTAGATTGTACAGTAATGTGACGTAGTAGACAAAATATGGATTTTATACAAGGGAAAGTGGATGCGTGCAACGGTCAATCTGGCTGGAGATGTA
>NC_088371.1:4210919-4213419 GCF_034508935.2 Berghia stephanieae | reverse complement strand
ATCTGTGTGATTTCAGTTTGCACATGTTGTAATGACGATGTGTTTAAGGTTTCGTCGGCTGTTGGTGAATTTATTGAGGAAGTGTTTGGGATGGCGTTAGATGTAATGCTAGTTGTTTGAAGGAAACTGGAATGTAAATTGCTGCTATTTCCAAGGAATCCCATACTCTGTATTTTATGTTGCTTACACACTGAACAAGGACTACAATTATCATAAGCACACCAAATGCCCTTGGATTTTTCAAACTTTCCTCTAACCGTTCTAAGAGCTGCTGAACTGTTCCTTCTTTTCACATTTCCCATAACCGTGTAACATTTTTTACACATAAATTCTGAGTGTGTTCCTTGCTTGTCCAATGCCGTGTCAGTCCCATAAACTGGCATCACAACGTGGTATGGAAGCTGTGGAACAAAAGAAAAATCCAAACTACATAGAACCCTCAGAGAGGCTTCAAAAATAATTAACACAGACCTTAGAAGCCTTGACACAACTTATATTAATGCAGTTGAGAAGAAATCTTTTAACATTATCAACGAAAAGAGGCATCCGCTGAACGAAAAATTCCAACTTCTGCGCTCCGGAAGACGGTATCTAGAAGCAAAATGTCGGACAAATCGACATAAGACAACCTTCATTCCAACCGCCATAAAATTGATTAACAAATCTTCTGTGGAAAAATGAGACAACCAATGAAAATAACGAGAAGCAGTGTCGTGAATCATCATCATCGACATTGCCGCCGTCGTTATCATCATCATCATCATCATCATCATCATCATCATCATCATCATCATCATCATCATCATCATCATCATATTATCGTAGTCATCATCATCATCATCATCATCATCATCATCATCATCATCATCATCATCATCATCACAATTATTGCCATCTTCTTCTTAATATAAGACACTATATTTATAATATGGTTATCTGCTGTCCCAGCAAATATATCGTATCGTTCTATCTGTCTGTGTGTGTGTCTGTGTGTATGTATATATGTATGTATGTATGTATGTATGTATGTATGTATGTATGTATGAATGTAGGCATGCATATACGATGATATGCTGGTTTGTATGTATGTCTGCATGTATGTATGTATGTATGTATGTATGTATATGTGTTTGTATGTACGCTCATTTCTTTTGTATACATGTGTAGAAACAATGTGCAAGCGTGTATGTTCGTGTATGGCTGTGTCTGTATTTGTAAATGTGTTGATGTTCATACCATGAACCAAACTGAGCATTGTTTACCTCACATGAATTGCCTTTAATTTGGACAATAAAGATTATTATTATTATTATTATTAAACTAAAAGAATGTCATTAGAATAATTTGAACATTTAAATGGTTTCTTGCGGGCACGTTTCTCTTTCTGTGTTAAACAAATCATACCACATGTCCTACATAATGAATTCACTGCTTGGTTATGACTTGCAATTGTGTGGTAAGAGAACATTCAAAATTGACTGAGTGATGTAAGAAATGATATAGTGAATAAACGACTAAAATGAGTTTTAAAACACTCTGTATTACTTCTCATATCCATGTATACATAACATCGTACATAAAATTTGGAACAAGAAAACCATATTCACCCAATTTGGTGAAAGAAGGGGGAGCAGGAAAATTCTAACATATTATGAAATTGAACTTGGATCATTTACACGTAAGTCTAATGCTCTAGCAGTTGAGCTAAGTTGAGGCCCAACACACAATGTCATTTAAAATTAAACATTAGCAAGATAATTTAAATTATGCAATTTAAAAATCAACTCATCATTGAAAAAAAAAAAAGAAAAAAAATCTAATTAACAATAAAACCGCAGCGAAATATTACGTTTCAATAACAAGGCTAAAGAAGTAATATCACTATTACCTGACCTACCGCGGAAAAATAATCGTTACAAAATAATGAAAACTGAAGAGTAAATGAAACTTACCTCATTTCGTAGTAAAACTTGTGCCTTGTGAATCACACCAAAAAAAATTTGAAGTTTATAGCAACGTTTTTTTATAATCCTGAGGTAATTACAAGTAATTTTATTTAAATGTTATAGAAAAATAGGTGAATTTGAATCACGGCTTGTGGAATAAGTACTGGAGATATTGAAATAAAAGTTGGACTGATGGAAAGAGGAGGTCTGCGAGAATTCTTTGCATTTGGGTGTAATTGCATCGTCACGAAGATCGTGAGGTTAATTGGTACGGAAATCATCCATTGGTATCACCCAATGCACGTCAAATCTACGTTCTGGGAATTGATATCGGCTGACCGCTGTTGACCCCGGTTACCTGTCGGGTGAGGTTGCGTCGGCGCTCGGAACAGCGGGAAACTAAACGGTCAGATTTATAGTGCAGTTTAGACGCCGTGTGTAATGCAGGCAGGCTGCTGTTGTCATTCATTCAGTCATTCATTCATTCATTCATTCATTCATTCATTCATTCGTTCGTTCGTTCGTTTCATTCGTTCATTTATTCATTTATTTAT
>NC_088371.1:4193419-4205919 GCF_034508935.2 Berghia stephanieae | reverse complement strand
ACAGAGGATCGTCACGTCCTGGGTCATTTGTGTCGATGAGAGATTCTGTGGGCCTTAAACAAAGGGATACCATCCCTTTCCCCTAAAAATCTCAATCTTTTAAGAAGGATACATGATTACAATCAATCACAGATAGTCATGCAGAAGACATGGGCCACAGGCCGACCAAAGAGGGAGTATAGAAGTGTTAAAGTTACAGCACTAGGAAACAAGTATGAGCTATAGGGGTAGATTAAGAAAAGTAAGGACATACAGAGGACACCACACTACAGAATGAGTGTGAGGTGGGTGGGTGAGGAGCAGAGCGTGTACCACTCATCGGTGGGTTGTCTCCTGCATCTTAAGAGGAAGGGGTCCCACCTACTCCCTAGCCCGGTTATACCGCCCAAAATCTTCTTCACAGAGTGAAGGACAGCGTGTTTAAGCGGTGCGGTCTTTGCTCCGTACCCAAAAGGTACCGAGTTCGATCACCCGCCGCGCTGCGTGGCCTTGTGCATGTCATCTCCCCCTAGCTCATTTGCGGCGCTGCATTGCGGCTGATGCCCGAGTTATCCCACTCTTCCATCGGAATAGACACTAAAGACAAAGTTCCCGATAGGATGAATAAAGGGAATTTTATTTAATTTATTTTATTTTCATTTATTATCCCAAGATGCCATATGGAATCATATTTCCATTTCATACAGTACCAGTCGCCTGTCAGGCGTGCTAACACTCTTACAAGGTCCGTCACTGCCTATAGCCAAGTATTCTTCACGTTTTCTCAAATTTTATGAATTGAGCTTAAAATGAGATTATAGTCAGCGGCTATGTGACCTAGTGGCATGGCACTCACCTTCGAACCGAGGTTCGAATTCATCTCCCTGAGCGATGCATAGTTGATTCCTTCAAAAAAAAGCTCTTTAACTCTCATTCTCTCACCGCACTCAGGTGTAAAATGAGTACCTGGCCATTAACAGCGTTGTCTCTGTCAAACAAAAAAATTGTAACACCGCCTCATATGCATCATGTCTTGTCCTAAACGTTAAATGTTGCTGTTGGCTCGGGACGACTTGTAAAGCGCCTTGAGCACGTTTAGTGGATATTGCTCTATATAAAGCTCAATTTTATAAATTTTTTTTTTTAGAGTGACGTCAAACTCAACCAGACTTAAGTCATGCAAGATGCGTAACCCAAAATATTCTGTATAGTCAAAGAAAAAAAATAACGATTTGAGTTATTTCCCCTTGATATTCATTGCAGTTGAACTGGCGTTTGAACTTGACAATAATATTATTATTTTGCGATATTAGTGGTCATGGCCCATGGCTGCAAGGTTGGTTGAGCTCTCGCATCACAAGCAAAGGAACCTGTTCCGATCTCGGGTAGAATGGATGGTTTATTTATATCGGATGCAGGCACTCGTGGTTCAAAACCTTTTCTGCATGCAGATTTCCAGGTTTTAAAGAAAACCTGTACCTAGTACTGAAACATTCGAATATTTTCTCCTTTTTTACATGAAGCAAACCATAGTGAACAGGATTTCCATTTCATACCGCTCAAGTTGCCTGTCAAGCGTCATTCTTGTAACAGAACTCATACAATATTATTCGCCATCGTGTATAAAATGACTCAACCGAGGGAATAACGCCTAGGTCGGAGTGTCGCGATCATTGTCACCCACCCGATTCCTGACCACACTCGACATTGCTTGATTTTCGTTACAGAGCAGCTGCTGGATACAGATGGGAAGCAAATAGATTAATAAATATATGAATAGACAGCTAAATAGCTAAATAAATAAAACGTACAAGAATACAAAATAAATAAATATATAAATAGATAAATAAATAAATAAATAAATAAATAAATTCATTCATTCATTGACACATAAAAGAGTAAAAAGATAAGTAAACTAAAATAATAAATAAATAAAGAACTAGATCTTTGTAGGTCAACAAATAAACACACAAATATATAAATAAAAAGAACACAGAATGCGTTGTAAACTTTCAGCTGATTCATTGCCCGAAATATCTAGTGCTTCTATTTTTTACAAAACAAATTATTATTTATATAAATAGAGCTTTATATAGAGCAGTATCCACTGAATGTGCTCAAAGCGCTTTACAAAGGGTTCATGAGCAACAACAACACGTGACGTGTTGAGTGGGAAGTGACACATTGGAGGTAGTTAGTTATCACGATACAGTACCAGATATAGAGATGGTTGGTCTCAGTTTATAGATGATGATTATGGTGGTGATAGTGATGATGATGGTGATGGTGGTGGTGGTGGTCGTGGTGATGATGATGGTGATGGTGATGGTGGTGGTGGTGGTGGTGGTTGTGGTGGTGATGATGATGGTGATGGTGATGGTGGTGGTGATGGTGGTGGTGGTGGTGGTGGTGGTGGTGGTGGTGGTGGTGGTGGTGTTGATGGTGATGATGGTGGTGATGGGGATGATGGTGATGATGATGATGGTGATGGTGGTGATGGTGGTGGTGGTGGTGATGATGATGATGATGATGATGATGATGATGATGATGATGATGATGATGATGATGATGATGATGATGATGATTAATCAATTAATTAATTCAACAAAAATATCTTTCTATTGTTGAACAACGGTAAATGACAACAGATGTCTCTCAAATAAAACTACTCAAAATGACCCAAATAACTCCCGTACTTCGGAAAAACGAGTATTTAAAAATTTGGCCAGAAAACTCGCCATTTGAATATCGATTGATCTAAACGACCCCCATCTCGTCAAAAACTCTCAAACCTGGGACTTCGTTAGTGTATTCCTTAGTCCCAGGTTTGAGTGTTTTTACCAAGATGAGGGTCGTTTAAATCGATCGATATTTGATGGACAAGTTTTCTGGCCAAATTTTAAAATACCTGTTTTTTTTTCCTGAGTAAGGGAGTTAAATGGTTAATCACGTAGGATTTTAAAATAGTCGCTAGATTATTGATCAAGCGCCAACTCTTTGTGTGGCTAGTAGTATGACACTCGCTTTCGGATTGGAAGGTCCTGGGTTCGAGCCTCTCTCGACTCATAGTTGAGCCCTTGAAAAAGGCTCTTTACTCATTTTCTCTCACCGTACTCAGGTGTAAAATGAGTACCTGGCCGTTAACAGCGTTGTATCTGTCCGAATAAATTGTAATTTCGCATAACAGGCGTCATGTCCCGTCCATCATGTTAAGTGTTGCTGTTGGCCAGGGACCCCTTGTAAAGCGCTTTGAGCACATATAGTGGATATTGAGCTCAATGTTTAATCCTGTTCACTGTGAGACGAGTGCTCGAAAAACCAGAGCACGTATATAGCGCAATATCCACTAAACGTGCTCAAAGCGCTTTCCCTGACCAACAGCAACACTTAACATCAAGGATGAGACATGACGCCTGTTAGGCGATATTATCATTTTTTCCCCCGTTAACGGCCAGGTATTCATTTTACACCCGAGTACGGTGAGAGAATGTGAGTAAAGTAATGTGAGTGTTCTACCTACTGAGCTATGGAGACATCCATTCTTTGTTTGATCAGATTAAATTATAATCGGATTAGACCGAAAAGGGTTAAGTTCTTGAAGATGAACATTGTGGTAACAGGTTGATAACATTCCAAAGTTTGATGGTTGAGACCGTGTCTTATTCTGAAGCGGGTGTTCTATCAACTGAGCTATCGGTTTATATTATAATCGAATCACGTCGGGAAAGGTTTAAGTTGAGAGGATGATGTAACAGACTGCTGAAATTTCAAATTTTGATGGAGTGGTTCGTACATGATAATATTTGATTTTAATACGAGTGGGCTATCGAGACACCTAATGTTTGATCAGGTTAGATTATAATCGAATCACGCCTGGAATGGGTTACGTTCGTCAAGATGAACATTGTGGGAACAGGTTGATAAAATTCCACAGTTTGATGGTTGAGACCGTGTTTTATTCTGAAGCGGGTGTTCTATCAACTGGGCTATCGAGAACTCCATTGTTGATTAGGTTCGATTATAATCGAATCACGCCTGGAAAGGGTTCAGTTGGTAAATATGAAATTGATGCAACAGGTTACTGAAATTATTTCAAAGTTTGATGGTTGAGACCATGTTATATTCCGAAGCGGGTGTTCTATCAACTGAGCTATCGAGAACTTCATTGTTTGATCGGGTTAGATTATAATCGAATCATGCCGGAAAGGGTTAAGTTGGTAAATATGAAATTGATGTAACAGACTACTGAAATTATTTCAAAGTTTGATGGTTGAGACCATGTTATATTCCGAAGCGTGTGTTCTATCAACTGGACTATCGAGCGAGAACTCCAACATTGTTTGTTCAGATTGAATTAAAATCGAATCACGCCGGGGAAAGGGGAAAGTGGATATAATTTGGGGGAAGATGTAACAGGTTGCTTGCATTTCAAATCTTTATGTGTTGTATTTAGGGTCGTATCTAGTTGGGATATAGGTAGTATGCGCTTGGCTAAGGAGTTCACAACATTGCCATCCGGAAGTATATCGGACCAACACACAAAACTGTGTATATCCATGAACGTTTATAGTCAGGTTAATACAGTTTAGTGAGAATTACTCATAAACGCGGATGGCAAAAAAACAATAACAAAGACCTGACTGACGTCATCTTCGAACTATCTATATTGGGGGTGCCAATAGCCCAGTTGGTAGAGCACTCGCTTCAAAAGCAAAGAGATCGAGACAACGCTGTTAACGGCCAGGTACTCATTTTACATATGAGTACGATGAGAGAATGTGAGTAAAGAGCCTTTTTCAAGTAAGGACTCAGCTATGCGCCGAGAGAGGCTCGAACCCAGGACCTTCCGAAAAAATGCAGTTCTTTAGAACCGGATTTTATCCCAATTTCTATACCGTGAAAAGAACGAAATAGCAATTGCCTACCACCTTTTGGATAGGACGCTAGTCTATCTATAGCAAAGACCACATAGCCGCAGAGGCTTAGATAAAAATCAAATCAAACCGGAAAAGATTAAGCTGGCAAAAGGTAAAAATGTGACCCCTCGTCTCAAAACGGTATTAAGTCGGGATGCCTCAGATAGAATTTATATCCAGAAATATCATGCTTAAGTTGAGTTTATATGTTTTATTGAGGAGCAGGAATATCATATTTTACTGTGCTAAATACCAACGTTTCATACTCTTGACCAGAATAAATATAATTTGACTTTTTAGCATCTCGTCCATCCCGACATAATATCGTTTTGAGAAGAAGGGTCACAAATGATGTAATGGGTTACTGAAATAAATTTCAAATTTTGATGGTCAGGACTGTGTGCTCTACCAACTGAGCTATCGAGACATCCATTGTTAGATTAGAGCTTATATTATAATCGAATCACGCCGGGAAAGGGTTAAATTGGTAAAGATAAAAATGATGTAACAGGTTGCTCGAATTTCAAATTCTAAAGTTTTGGATTTAGAGTCGTATCTGATCTATTAGGCCTATGTTAACTCACTCAACCCTAACACCGACTGTACCCGTTGTTAACTCGGGTCACTTTTACCCCATGCCAATTTATTCCTTTTTTATGAGACTAATTATAGACGTAGTATCAAAGCTAGTGATTTTAATTTTTACATGTGAATGGCAGTTGAATAATAATATCTATGCACATGCTTATTTTTAATACATTTTTTTCCAGTTTTGAAAAGTATAAAAAATCTCTAGGATTGAGTGAGTTAAATGTTGAATTGTGGGATTGGCTTAGATACGCATTGAATGAGTAGACAATAAATTTCAAATCTAGCGGACGAGCCTCGCCATTGTTGTTGGTTTTGTGATTATTATATTGTAATGAACGGCCAAAGGAGACAAAAATATTATTGTGTTGTTGTTGTTGTTATTATTATTGTTGTTGTTGTTGTTGTTGTTGTTTTTCGGTGTCGTTGATGTTGCTCTATTAGCCGAATTTTTTAATTTTTTAAAATTTGGTTGTTGTGTTGTTGTTTTTGGTGGTGGTGGCGGTGGTTGTAATGGTGATGTGGTTGTAATGGTGGTGGTGGTGGTGGTGGTGGTGTTTGTAATGGTGGTGGTGGTTGTAAGTAAAAAACCCACTGTTCTACCCCTTGATCAATAGAACCAAGACTATGTGTAAGCTTAAAAGTTTATAGATAGTATGCAGATGACGTCACTCAGGCCTTTGTTATTGTTTTTTTGCCATCCGCGTTTGTGAGTAATTCTCACTAAACCGTATTAACCTGACTATAAACGTTCATCTTTACACACAGTTTTGTGTGTTGGTTCTTTATACTTCTGATGGCAATGTTATGAGCTTCTTACCCAACCGCATACTATCTATAATATGATCGAGAAAATGATGTGATAACTAGTCACCCATCTGTCGGTTATAGATAGAATGCGCTTGGCCAAGGAGTTCACAACATTGCCATCCGGAAGTATAACGGACCAACACACAAACTCTGTGTATCCATGAACGTTTATAGTCAGGTTAATACAGTTCAGTGAGCATTACTCATAAACGCGGATGGCAAAAAACAATAACAAAGACCTGAGTGACGTCATCTTCGAACTATCTATAAACGTCTGAGGTTACACGTGATTTTGTGTGTCAGTCCGTTATATTTCCGGATGGCAATGTTGTGAGCTTCTCAGCCAAGCGCATACTATCGAATCGTTGCAAAGCCACCCATTTGTTGTTTTCTAATATCAATGACATGTGAACATAGTATTAGTGAGATACAAGTTGATACAAAGGTTCCATGGTGTAATGGTTAGCACTCTGGACTTTGAATCCAGCGATCCGAGTTCAAATCTCGGTGGTACCTTTCTTTTTTTTTTTTTATTTCATTCATTTTTTAAAATAAAATTTCATTTTCTTCTTCACCACGTTATAGATAGGACGAAGTTGACGTCACTCAGGTCTTTGTTATTGTCTTTTGCATCCATCTTTATGAGTAATTCTCACTAACTGTATTAACCAGACTATAAACGTTTAAGGTTACACACGGTTTTGTGTGTTGGTTCGTTATATTTCCGGATGGTAATGTTGTGAGCTTCTTAACCAAGCGCATACTATCTATAATATCAATCTTTTAAATTGCTTTGTTTTCTATCTTTCCTTTTTAGAAATAATAATCTAATTTTAATACGTTTCAATAATTTTGTTTTCATAATCACTGTACTTCTTTTCAGTCATTTGTCATTCATTCTGATAGATGCTGAGGGGTTGGCTAAAAAAACTCACAACATTGCCATCCGGAAATATAACGGACCAAGGGACCAACACACAAAACTATGTGTAACCTTTATAGTTTGGTTAATGTGAGCTCCTTGGCGAAGCGCATACTATCTATAAAAATAACAACAATGATCAGAGAGAGGTCGATTTCATTCACGTGATTGTTAATAAAAATACAACTATGTTTGTCCGAGCACTGGTGAAATTGTGCCAATAATTCCATGTTTTGATTGGTTTAAAATCTACTGGTTAATAGACTTCAACAGTCGTGACGTCACTTCCCTCGTAATGACGCATGGTATCTTAGTAACTGGCTCTAAACTATCGGAACAATGGCGGACGCCCTTATGAAATATTTCTCCGACGAGCATAAAAGCGTATCCAGAGGAAAAAAAAAACCCATTATAAATCTGATCATGTTTTGACTTTTACACATTCTGATTGTGGTTCTAAACAAAGAAAATCGGTACTTATTATTCTTCATGCTGGCAAGAACTTTTCATATGTCTTGTGATCAGAATGTGTAAAAGTCAAAACATGATCAAATTTATGTTTTTTTCCCCTCTGGATACGTTTTTCTGCTCGCCGGAGAAATATTTGATAAGGGCGTCCGCCATTGTTCCGATAGTTTAGAGCCAGTATTACTAAGTTACCATGCGTCATTAGGAAGGAAGTGACGTCACGACTGTTGAAGAGTATTAAGGACCAACCCCTGATAATGTGAGTGTGTCATAATATGGTCAGTACAGCACATAGATCATATTACTATTTAAACACCTGATTACAACGGTTCCATGGTGTAATGATTAGCACTCTGGACTCTGAATCCAGCGATCCGAGTTCGAATCTCCGTGGAACCTTGTTTATCCTTTTTCGTTTCTCTCATTTTCTTTTTTCATTCGGTAATTATGATTTTGTTGTAATTTTTTGTTTTCCTTTGTTTGTTTTTAGTTTTTTTTTTTTTTTTTAAGGGGGGGGGTTCCATATAGATAGTATGCGCTTGGCCAAGAAGCTCACAACATTGCCATCCGGAAGTACAACAGACCAACACACAAAAGTTTGTGGAACTTGAACTTTTATAGTCTGGATAATACAATTAAGTGAGAATTACTCGGATGGCAAAAAGCAATAACAAAGACCTGAGTGACGTCATCGTCGTTCTATCTATAGGTGACCTATCGCCTCAAAACAGTATTGTGTCAAGGTGAGATAGATATTGTTTTAAAATTTCCTTTTTGGGATGCAATAAAGTGTTATTATTATTATTATTATTATTATTATTATTATTATTATTATTATTATTATTATTATTATTTATTATTATTATTATTATTATATTATTATTATTATTATTATTATTATTATTATTATTATTATTATTATTATTAACATCATTATTATTATTGTATTTAGTCAGCCATTTTTATGATTAGTTCTCACTAAACGGTATTAATCAGACTATAAACGTTTAAGGTGACACATAGTTTTGCCTGTTGGCATTTAAATTTGGCCGGCGGATGTTGTGAGTAAGATACCTTAACGCAAATCATCAATACGTTAACGAAGGCAACTGCATACCAAAAAAAACCAAAACAACAAGCCCATAAAGCTTTGTCTACATTATCATGAACAATACATCCGAGATAACAAGGGTCCATGGTGTAATGGTTAGCACTCTGGACTCTGAATCCAGCGATCCGAGTTCAAATCTCGGTGGAACCTAATTTTATATTTATTTTGTTTTGTGTTATAATAAGCGTGAAATTATTTCTTTATTTTTAAAAAAAAATATTTTCTATTTTTCTTCTTCTTTTTTATTTTTGTGATTTCTCTTTTTTAGCTTTTTTTTTTCTTTGTTTGGTTTTCTTTTCTTTTTTTTTTTTGTGTGTGTGTGTTTTTTTTTTTTTTTTTTTTTTTTTTTTTTTTTTTTTTTGTATTCTTTTTCTCCTTTATTGCATTCATCGAAACAGCGTAGATAGCACAATTTGAATCTCAGTGTAAATGTAAAACGTCATCATTCATTCTTATCGATGTGGTATGTGGAATGGTGGTAGTTGCATTGCTGTCCAGAAGATCAGGGTTCACCATTTTATCTTGAATGAAATGAATAAATAATAAATAAATAAATAAATAAATAAATAATAAATAAATAAATAATAAATAAATAAATAAATAAAAACATTACCTTTATTCCTCCAAATGGCAAATTTGTCTTTCCAGGGGGAAAGACTTGTATAACCCAAGTTTCAGCCGCAGTGCAACGCCGCAAAGTGAACTTTTACAAAGGGGATTTGCTCAAGGCTGGGCAGCGTGGCGGGAAGTCGAACTCCGCTCCTTCTGGGTGGTACAAAAGTGTGCGGCTATATGGTCTTGCGGTATGACACTCGCTTTCGGATTGGAAGGTCCTGGGTTCGAGCCTCGCTCGGCGAATGGTTGAGTTCTAGGAAAAGACTAATTTACTCAAATTCTCTCACTATACTCATGTGTAAAGTGTTGTCTCTGTCGGAAAAAATGTTAATATCGCCTAACAGGCGTCATGTCTCGTTCTATATGTTATGTGTTGCTGTTGGTCAGGGACCCTTTGTAAAGCGCTTTGAGCACATTTAGTGGGTATTGCGCTATATAAAAGCTCTAGTTTAAAGCAAAGACCATACCGATGTGCCACGTTGATACATGCAATTCCCAGCCAGGGGCAAACCGATAAGGTGTTTTACCTTGTAATATGTTGAGCGTGGTCAGTGATAAGATAGGTGACACTGATCACAAAATTCCTTCCCTGGTTTTGTTACGCTGAAAAGAAACTTCATACACCCTTGCCTGAATGGACTGGGGAAAAATCGAGCTTTTATATAGCGCAATAGCCAGTAAATTTGCTCAAAGCGCTTTACAAAGGGGATCCTGGTCAACAGCAACATTTAACATTTATTTAGGACGGGATATGACGCCTGTTAGGCGATGTTACAATTTTTTTTTCGGACCGAGACAATACTGTAAATTGCCAGGTACTCATTTTTACACCAGAGTACGGTGAGAGAATGTGAGTAAAGAGTCTGTTCCAAGGACACAACTATGCGCCGAGCGAGGCTCGAACCCAGGACTTTCCGATCCGAAAGCGAGTGTCATACCACTAGATCACATAGCCGCATATAAATAAACGACAATGACAGAAATTTTTATATTGCTAAATACAAAATGGACGCTCAACTGATTATATTTATATACGGCTATTGGTGTATAAAATGAGGTGTTATGAAGTGACTTAAGCATGGTAAGTCCATTAAAATGCGCTATATATAGTAGAAGAAACGTCTTTTATAAAGCGCAATATCCACTTAATGTTCTCAAAGCGCGTTACAAGGGGCCCCTGACCAACAGCAACATTTAACATGTGGGACCAGGGACCCCTTGTTAAGCACTTTGAGCACGTCACGTTTAGTGGATATTGCGCTATATAAATGCTCTATTAAAAAAAATGTTGTTAGATTTTATGTATTCATGGAATACGCTTTCACAAGCCTCCAAAATAATGAAAACTAAAACCAAAGGAAAATATTCTGACATTTTCATCCACAGGTGAAAAGACCTTGAAATTTTTGGAACGGATTGTCGAGGTGGTCGAGGCGTCCTGCTCGGATGATAAGGACGCTAAATGCCTTGAAATGTGGCTATATGGTCTAGTGGTATGACACTCGCTTTCGGATCGGAAGGTCTTGGGTTCGCATAGTTGAGTCTTTGGAGAAGGCTCTTTACTCACATTCTCTCACCGTACTCAGGTAAAATGAGTACCTGGCCGTTAACAGCGTTGTCTTTGTCCGAAAAATTGTTATATCGCCTAACAGGCGTCATGTCCCGTCCTACATATTATATGTTGCTGTTGACCAGGGACCCCCTGTAAAGCGCTTTGAGCACAATTAGTGGATATTGCCCTATATAAAGCTCAATTATTATTTATAAAATCAATTAAGTATACATAGAATCTACTGTTGTCATTATTTGTCAAACCAGAGTTTCTATAATATAACTTCTTCTTCTTCTTCAAGTACAAAGTCTGTGCCAGACATCGGTGATCATGGTACGCCATTCATCTCTCTGACCAGATAACCTCAAACAACTAATATTACTCTTCTCTTTCTTTGTCACCCAGCTGTTCAAATTATTCAAATATGTTTTTCTTAGTCTACCTTTACTCTTTTTACCTTCTATCTTTCCTGTGAGAGCAAGATGTTCAATTCATTTATGTCGATTTAGGTGCCTTAAAAATTGCATTTGTCTTTTTCTTATTGTACGAATTAATAGCCTTTTAGTTTCAGCTTGCTCTAATACTTCTTCATTAGTTTTCTTCTCTGTCCATGAGATTCTTAACATCCTTTAAAGAAACCACATTTCTGCTGCCTTCAGTTTCTTTCTAATGTCTTCTGTAATTGTCCAGCTTTCGCAGCCATATAATAATACTGACCATACATAGGCCTTCAAAACCCTATGTTTTGTTGTATTATAATATAACATCAAAGATAAACAGTCGAGTACAAAGGTTCCATGGTGTAATGGTTAGCACTCTGGACTTTGAATCCAGCGATCCGAGTTCAAATCTCGGTGGAACCTCTCTCTTTTTTTTTCTCTTTTCCATTTTTTTGGTTGTTAAATACGGATTTTAAAGATTATTATTATTTTCTTTTTAATTAGCGTTGTAACAGCATTTTTTTGTTTATTTTCTGTTGTCGTTTTTGATTTGACTTTTTACTTGGCATCAGGTTTTTTAAAAATTGATTTATTTATGAACATTGTCTTTTATTTCGTCGTTTATTTGTTGTTTTGATTTCCACTCTTTTATGGCATTTCTCTTGGTAAAACAATGTAGCCTACATGATTTGTTTTTCCTTCATCCTTACAAATGCGGGTTTGGGAGAAAGGATTGGGGAGGTGGGGGGGGGGGGGGGGGGGTAGGGGGAAGGAGAGAGCGTGTGACTCATGCAATGCTTGCACTTCCATCGAACAACCAGGGTTCGGGTCCACACATAGCCATCGTTAACTTATAAATAGAATGCGTTTGGCCAAGGAGTTCACAACATTGCCGTCCGGAAGTATAACGGACCAACACACAAACTCTGTGTAACCATGAACTTTTATAGTCTGGTTAATACAGTTTAGTGAGAACAACTCACAAACGCGGATCGCAAAAACAATAACAAAGGCCTGAGTGACGTCATCTGCATACTATCTATAGCCTGACACCGTGCGTGGCCTTCGTAAAGTAATTGCCTGATACTGACCAAAAAAT
>NC_088371.1:4178419-4180919 GCF_034508935.2 Berghia stephanieae | reverse complement strand
TGAATGTTTCCCTCTCAGCCAGGGCCAGGACAAAACCAAGTAATCTCATTCCAAGACAAAGACAGAAATCAAGTTGGAAAACAGATATAGGGGGATAAAAGACGGAGTATGTACCTCCCTGCCACAATGGGAGGTCAGGAACCCCACCCAGAGTTTTGTGTGTTGGTACCTTACATCCGGCTGACGGGTGTTATAAGTATTTCACCCAAAACGCATAGCATTAATAGACAGCATGTATAAACGTAACGACACATTATAAAACTATAATAATTGCAACCTTGAACGTTATAGTTTTGATTTATATAATTTTGTGAGAATAGCCGTCCAAAAATAATACCAAAGAGCTGAGTGACGCCAATCTTGTTCATGAATGAATATGCCATAACTCGGTTTTTCCGTAATGGGTTTTTTTCTAGACCATCGGTTAGGTGATTAGTTCTCAACAAATCCTCTCTCTAATCGACTATTAAAAAAACGATAGTCAATACGCTTCAACAGTCGTAACGTCACTTCCCTCGTAATGACGCATGGTAACTTAGTAACTGGCTCTAAACTATCGGAACAATGGCGGACGCCCTTATGAAATATTTCTCCGGCGAGCATAAAAGCGTATGCAGAGGGGGAAAAAACCCATTATAAATCTGATCATGTTTTGACTTTTACACATTCTGATCACAAGACATATGAAAAGTTATAGCCAGCATGAAGAATAAAAAGTAACGATTTTCTTTATTTAGAACCATGATGGCCGCCGTTGCTGGGCGACGTGCATCAGACTGTTGAATCCAATTTGAATGGAACCTTCAGACTCTCATCTCTCATTCGTCTTTATTGTTTCATTCATCCTTTTGTTGTTGTTGTTGTAATATCGCCTAACAGACGTCATATCTCGTCCTACATGTTAAATATTGCTGTTGGTTAGTAGAGCGCATTGTGCACGTTTAGTAGATATTACGCTATATAAACTGACTGATATGTAATTGAGTGACTGCTCATCGCTAGCAGGCTCTAAAAAATAATGACAAAGGGGGGGCTCGAACCTTAGACCCTCTTATTATAGAAATGCTCTAGCTTATTTTTATTTTTCTCTTCTTTTTAAAAAAATATCACCCTGACGTAAAACCGTTTAGAGGTGGCAGGTTATATATTATACATTAACTCATAGCATCAATAGAAATAAAGTAAAAGCATTGTAAAAGCGCATAGCATGGACAGTTAGCCTTAATATTATTATGCTTGCCGCGCTGCATAAATTTTTAGTGCTTGGATTTATAAAAATGTTTTATCGATCTTTAATGTCATATATTTAATTGTCCTCATTGAGTGTGTTTTAACTGTTGCATTGTGTTGAGGGAGAATGAAATTATACATAATTTTTATTGATTAATAGACGGATTAAGAGGATGCGTGATGGGTCTTTTGTGTGCTTTATCTGTTTAATGTTTGATTGTCTGGGAACAGGTGGGGTGGATGGAGGGATGGATGAATGGATGGTTGGATGGATGGATAGGATGGTGTTTGGTTCATTTTAAAAAATAGAAAAAGGTTTGGATGTGAGTAGTGAGTAGGTCGTGTTGATGGAATGTGAGTGAGTGTGTGCGTGTGAGTGTGTGTGTGTGGGGGGGGGGGGGGCGGATGCGTGTAAAATATATTTGTGTGGAAGAAGGCGGGGGGGGGGGGGGGGGGAAGAAAAAGAAAGAAATAGAATAAGGAAAGAAGAGAATGTTGAAGAGGTGGAGAAGAAGAAGAAGAAGAAGAAGAAGAAGAAGAAGAAGAAGAAGAAGAAGAAGAAGAAGAAAAGAAGATGAAGAAGAAGAGGAGGAGGAGGAGGAGGAGGAGGAGAAAGAAGAGAAGGAGGAGGAGGAGGAGGAGGAGGAGGAGGAGGAGGAGGAGGAGGAGGAAGGAGAAGAGGTAGAAGAGAAAAGAACGAGAGGGGGAGATATATATATATTATATATATATATATATAGAGAGAGAGAGAGAGAGAGAGAGGGAGAGAGAGAGAGAGAGAGAGAGAGAGAGAGAGAGAGAGAGAGAGAAAGAGAGAGAGAGCATTGTACTTTTTATTTTTTATTGTAAAAGTCTTTGTCCCCTTCATTTTATGAAACGAAACAATCAAGAGAAGAGAGAGAAGAGAGAGAGAGAGAGAGAGAGAGAGAGAGAAGAGAAGAGAGAGAGAGAGAGAGAGAGAAGAGAGAGTATAGAAACAGAAAGGCCCCCGGAAGAGAGAGGAGGATGGAGACAGAGAAAGGCATGAATAGACGCAGGCAAATAAAAAAAAAAAAAAAAAAAAAAAAAAGAGAGAGAGAGAGAGAGAGAGAGAGAGAGAGGGAGAATGGGGGGGGGGGGGGGAGATAGAAAGAGAAAGGCAGAGAGAGGGAGAGAGAGAGTGTGTGTTTGTGTGTGTGTGTGTGTATGTGATGGAGACAGAAATGCAAGGAGAGAGCAAAAAAGGGAGGTAGAGAAGGGAGAGAGAGAGAGAGAGAGAGAGAGAGAGAGA
>NC_088371.1:4163419-4173419 GCF_034508935.2 Berghia stephanieae | reverse complement strand
AACTTAATTTTTTTTTTTTTTCTGTTGATATTTTTTAAAGAGTTTTTTTTCTCAAGCCAGCGGCAGTGCAGCCTTTTCACTTTTTAATATCTTTTTTCTTTAAATAAAACATTGGTTAGAAATAGACAGAAAAACAATTGGCTTGAATTTTAAAATGGTTTGTGAAAATGTTTACAAAATATACTACACATCACTGGTGTATTTCAAACTCTACCATATGGACAGTTTTACAACATTTTGCAGACACTTCATTCGCTGCTGATTTTACTTGTCCAATTATAATTTTCAAATTCTTCCATGTTTTAAATTTAAATGTTTTGGAGGGTTTTTTTCATCCGTAAAAACGATGTCAAAAACTTTAACTCTACCACATGGCAAATCTAATAGATTTATAGACAACCAATAAATATAAGGCTGAATAGGGAATGAGATTGGCGGAAGAGTAGCGTCCCTTGATTGGACGTCACCCATTGACGTCACCGGCGGAAAAGTTATTAGAGAGAGAATGTCATGTTGGTTGTGCGCATGCGTCTCTCGTCCTCGCGGAAGCGATGACGAGAGACGCATGCACACAACCAACATGTCGTTCTCTGTCTAATAACTTTTCCGCCGGTGACAGACTATGGGTGACGTCCAATCTAGGGACGCTAATCTCATTCCCTATTCAATGTGCCAATCATTCTTATAATATTCCATTTCATACAGACTGGTGCAGTATCGCGCGTTAGATACATTTCAAAATGGGGACAAAAATCCGGTAAAATATATCTTTAACTCTACCATATGGCAACATGAATATCTTTTTAAAGATTCCCAAATTCGTAGTTGATTAAGCTTATTTGTGTGTTGCCCCGTTTCAAACAGTGCTGATCAGACTTGGGTCAATCCCAATTATTATTATTATTATTATTATTATTATTATTATTATTATTATTATTATTATTATTATTATTATATTATTATTATTATTATTTATTATTATTATTATTATTATTATTATTATTATTATTATTATTATTATTATTATTATTATTGTTATTATTATTATTATTATTATTATTATTATTATTATTATTGTTATTATTATTATTATTATTATTATGTTTAGAGAAATACCCGTACAATATTTATTTTGTCTTTAACTCTAACCTTAAATAAATACCCTTAGAATACCCTAAAATGCTGCTCTGAGTCCTGCTAAGAATATAAAAGTATTGACGTGTACATATATTATGCAGGTCTGACATTTGAACTCGCTTATGGACCTATTTTATCATTGTTGTAATGGACAATATTATTTTGCGCCATTTTTTTTTTTTGTTGATATTTCCAATACAACAATGAGCCTATAAGGCATTCGATTATCAGACCTGCAAATAAGTGAACGTCGAAAAGTATAGATTATCCGTCTTAATTTATAAATTGATTTTTAAATTACATTCAGAAAAAGAAATTCGGTTACCAAGACATTAGAAAAATGAGTTTATAAAAATAAAATTTGAAAAAGAAATTAAGAAGAAAAAAAAACTCAGAAAAAAGGACAACTATTTTGAAATTTGATCTACTTTAAACTATACTTTCAATTAGCGGGTGTCTACTATATATATATATATATATATATATTATATATATATATATATATATATATATATATATATATATATTAAAAAGTAGTTGTAGATTAATATAATAAAAATAAGGGCGTGGACGCTATCCCTCGTTGAGAAAATAAAACCGACAAAACTTTTTCTTTTGTTTCTTATTTTTTAAAATTTTCTGCTGTTTCTTATTTTGTTTATTATTCTTTTATTCCTTTCTTCTTTTTAATTTAAAAAATAAATATTGTATTTTTTCACCATGGTATTTTTTAAAATATCAACGAGGGAAATTATTCAACAAAACGTTTAGAACCCGTTATCTTTTGGTTTCGAGCAAAATATATTTAAAAAAAAAAAAAACGAATTTGAGCAATATCCACTAAATGATGTGCTCAAAGTGCTTTATAAAGGGTCAGTAGCCAACTGAAACACTTATTATCTAGGTACATATATGACGTCTTTTGTTAAGCGATATTACCTTGCGTTTCGGACGGAGACAACGCTGTTAACGGCCAGGTACTCATTTTACACCTGAATATGGTGAGAGAGAATGTGAGGAAAGAGTCTTTTCAAAAGACTCAACTATGCGCTACTCAGAGCGAGGCTCGAGCCCAGGACCTTCCTATCCGAAAGCGAGTGTCATCCCACAGACCGTAGCCGTCGTTTACATAAAGCCTGAAACTCGAACCCTCTTGGACTGGCAGTTTGACGTCATTTTTTTTAGGTTTGTGTAGCGTCTAGTAGTGAGTTGTCGTTAGTAGAGCTCAAGGAAACAAGTTATTTCATTGGTTGAACTATTGAATACAACACACGATTTGTTTTCTTTTGTGGCAAAAGACTGGCATTTTGACGTCATTTTTTGGTTAGTGTCAGATAATAACTTTACGATAGCTACGCACAGACCGCATATTACATAGCCGCACATATTACTGCTGAGCAACAGAACAAAAACGTCTAAACAATATTTTTTTTGAAAAAGGAAAACTGAAAAAAAGAAACTTCCATGTGCTCGAGGTCATTGGTCACCTAGCAAAATGTACTCAAAGTGACCCACTTAGTGAAAAGTGTTCACAGGTTTTGAAATATCTAACATCACGATTGGTCATTTTATTCAGCTTGACACATGTGTATGTTTATATAATTTTTAAACAAAGCAGCGTGTTTACATTTGTTAAGAAATATCCAATCGTTGGACAGCAACAAATCATGTGATTGATGACCTGGTTGGACGAAAACATGAATATAGATCGCTCCCATTGGTTATTTTGTTCAGTATTTTTCCAACTTTCATAGACAAAGCAGCGTGTTTACATTTGTTAAGAAATATTCAATTATGTGATTGATGACTTATATATTATAAAAACCTGAATATAGATCGCTCCCATTAGTTTTTCGATTCCGTATACGAGACTTTGGTGGATAGAAGAACCAAAGTTATTTATTTCTATCATTAACATAATGTGTTATACAGGACTCGATAACAATAATAAAGTTACATAGAGTAAAAAAAATCAACATATTGCAATCTAACACAGATATCGCCAACACATGATGCGGGCACCCGTGTTTTCATCATGACAAAAATGAATTAAATACATGATATCAAGTGTGTTACAAATATAATGAAGTTGACGTTATTCAAGTCTTTGTATGTAAAATATTGTTTTTGACCAGCCATTTTTATGAGTAGTTCTCACTAAATTGTACAACCAGACAATTAACGTTTAAGGTTACACATTTTTTCATGTGTTGTTACGTTATATCCTCCTGGATTTTTAATTCAGAAAAGTGAGTGGAGCAGGCACTTATGTTGACAACAACAAGAGATGAAGTGAGTAGGAAAGTGCCAGAAGACAGTAGAGAATAAAAAATTCGTGGCGGTGATGGGGGTTTAAACCCGCGACCTTACTGGTATGACAACTCCGCCTGGCCGGGGAGAGCGTGACTCTACCGTATGAGCTATCCACGATCTGTGGATCGTCTCTAACCGTACGCTCTAACTCCTAGTCATTATTCCCTATTGTCTTCTGGCAATTTCCTACTCATTTCATCTCTTGTTGAGGTCGAGGTGGCCGGGTATGACGGCATCAGCATTGCACCATGGCCCGGAAAGTCCCGAGTTTGCAAGGTCCCAGGATTGAAAGTTTTTGCCAAGATGAGGGTCACTTAAATCGATCGATATTAATTTGAAAGACGAGTTTTCTGTCCAAAATTTCAAACATTATGGATTCTTCCAAAGCACAGCAGTAATGGTGCCGTGGCGAAGGGGCGAATGTTTTTTTTTTTTTTTTTTTTTTTTTTGGGGGTGGGTTTTTTTCAATACTGTGTTAAAACACCCATACATTTTTTGTTTGGGACTCACATAATGATAATATGTGACTCGTAGTCTTATCTGGTATTATCTTGATGTGAACCATGCACCAAACAGTGCGTTTAGATATCATTCAGAAATGCGAAATTTATATTCACTGTCTCCAATAAACTAGTATCTATCTGATCCTCAAAGCAATGGGAGCGATCTATATTCACGTTTTCGTCCAACCAAGTCATCGATCACATGATTTGTTATTGTACAACGATTGGACATTTCTCAATAAATGTAAACGCGCTGCTGTGTGAATGGATTCCATATTTTAGGAAGCTAATGCCAACAGTTTATATTTTTGACCAGTTTAACATTAAATCCGGATTTTAAGCTTAATATGGCTCGTTCCGACATAATACCGTTTTGAGACGATGGGTCATATAAATGTATTCTTTTCTATAAAAAAACAAAAAATTAATAAGAGCTTTTATATAGTGCCATATCTACAAAACGAGCTCAAAGAGCTTTGCTAATTTACATAAAAATGAGCTTTAAAATGAGCTTTATATAGCGCAATATCCACTAAACGTGCTCAAAGTGCTTTGCAAGGGGTCCCTGGCCAACAGCAACATGCAACATGTAAGGCGGGACATGACGCCTGTTAGGCGATATTACATTTTTTTTCGGACAACGCTGTCAACGGCCAGGTACTCATTTTACACCTGAGTACGGTGAGAGAATGTGAGTAAAGAGCCTTTTCCAAGGACTCAACTTTGCGCCAAGCGAGGCTCGAACCCAGGACCTTCCGATCCGAAAGCGAGTGTCATACCACTAGACCACAAAGCCGCACAACCAACAGCAACACTTAACCTGTCAGGCGATATTACAATATTTTTTTTCTGACAGAGATAACGCTGTTATTGGCCAGGTACTCATTTTACACCTGAGTACGGTGAGAGAATGTGAGGAAAAAATCATTTTAAAGGACTCAATTAATTACGCGCGCTCGGATGGGGATTCGAACTCAGGACATTCCGATTCGAAGGCGAGTGTCATACCACAAGACCAGCAGATAGTCGCATTTTTACTGAATGTCTCACTTTCAAAAAGAAAATAAATATACCTCTCTAGCTAGATTTATAGATATTCAGAGAAAAACAAGAAAAAATTAGCCTTTTGTTATTGAGCTTTTTATGTAGCATTGTGTAAAAATTGGATAATGATAATTATGACAATAAAATAGTTAATACTTATATCTAATCCATAATAATAAAATATGTCACATTTATCTCGTTCCTCTAATACAACCTCGTCATTCCGTTTTAAATTTGTCATAAAATTAAATAACCCGCCATAATTTTAACTCTGACTAGCACCGGCTGTCGGTCTATATTATTATTATGACTTGCTCACACCAGAATCGCGTCTTCATTTAGGTCGGTTTCCATTTTACGTTTCCACACGTCTCCAAAGGATAAGTACCGTCATGATATTTTGTGTGTTTTTTTAAAGCCTACAGGCGTACCTAGCTTCATTTAAATTGTTTGTGAAATGTAAATGTTACTGCTCGAAGCTCGAAGAAATAAATAGCAATGAGAAATTGAACTTTGTTTATTCATCTTAACAACGCCACTACCACAATATCTAATTCGTCGGTAGTGTTTCATTCATCCTGTTTTGTTGATAAATGGGAAACCCGAAACGTCCATTTTATCGGTTTTCGTATATTATGTAAAATGAAGCTTACATTCAATTTCACATTGTTATTTAAATTGTTTGAGCGATCATAATCAATAATCAAACTGTCTCTTTAAAAAGAGTAGCGTTCTATCAAAAGGGTAGAGCGCATTTATTGTTACTATCCGTTTCACGCTATTGATGTTATACGTTTAGGTAAAATACTTACAACATCCGCCAATATATATATATATATTACTGATGTCAATACTATTTTATTATCTTTCACATAAGTAATGGGATGATATAGAAAAAGAATATTAAATATGACGGGCGTAATACACAATACGTACGTTAACACGTCGACGGATGATAACGCACGGTACATGGGAAACGACCTTAATTAATTAATTATTATTCACATCGCATCCCATCAAACAACAGCAGCAGCAGCTGCTACGTATTAAAAAAGTAACGATCCGATAGCATTGTTGTATTCTATAGATAGTCCCATCCATTTCTCATACGGTGATGTTTAAGAGTTCTATATAGAATTTAATGTTCATCCTTTCTAGTCTTTTAAAAGGATAGAATATAGATTATATTTATGGTAATTCGTACTATATATAATATATATTTAATCTGCAGTAAATGTTATTATAATGGCGTTTCATTATGGACCTGTTCAATTTTATTAATTTATTACCACAATTTTCTGCCGTACTCTGGAAAGAAAAACAACAAAAAAAAAAAACAATATTTAAAAATTTTGCCAGAAAACTAAACTCGTCCTTCAAATATCGATCGATTTAAATAACTCTCTATTTTGGCTAAAACTCTCAAACCTGGGACTTTGCGTTTGTTTTTTTGTTTTTTACATGAAGTTTTACAGTTTTATTTATTTCATTTCGTTCAATTCTATCAATTTATTACCACAATTCTACCGTACTCTGGAAGAATTAAAAAAAAAACAATATTTTAAAATTTGGCCATAAAACTAAACTCGTCCTTCAAATATCGATTGATTTAAATGACTCTCATCTTGGCAAATTAAATACTCTCAAACCTGGGACTTCGCGAAGTCATACATGTTAAGTGTTGTTGTTGTTGTTGGGTAGGGAGGGACCCCTTGTAAAACACTTTGAATACGTTTAGTGGATATTGCGCTACAAAAATGCTCAATATTTTTTTTAAAATAATTAGTATTATGAAACAAAGCAGCGTTCAATTTGTGAGCTAAAATGTTATAGGAACATGAGCTTACATATGTGACCCTTCGCCTCAAAACGGTATTATGTCGGGATGACTTGGACGCAAAAGAATTGAATTTATTGACAAAAACATGAAACTTGGGGTTTGTTTCGATTTGTCATGTTAAAGAATGAAGACAATTTCTCACAATGCAAAAGCTCAAAAATTGGTATTTACTATCAATTTAATTCTAAAGTCACTTTTCGGGGTCCAATTCATTCCGACATAATACCGTTTCGAGACGAAGGGTCACATATTACATCATGCATACAATCAAAGGGACACAGTTGACCCAGTTGGTAGAGCACTATCCTTAGAAACAAAGGGACCGATATAGATTCCATGCGCATTGAATATTTTTTTACTAGCCCTTTTGTCAACAAAGCATTGGCTGGGTAGCTGAGCCTGATAGAGCCGGCGGAAAGTACTTTGCGTTACTATAGTTACTTTTTACATTCAGTGTTACCGTTTTAGTTATTTCATTTCGTTGGCTTGAAGAAAGATTTTGAAATCCGAACCATTGCGTTATAATCATTTTGATCTTTTTAAAAACATGACACAGAAAAATCAATAATCAATTTTAGTTTTATACTATAAAGCCTACCTATTATCTATCTCTATATATTATCTATATTAATATTCACTATATTGTATATAATAGATACATTCTTATTTAATTTATTTTGAGGTATTTACTTCAGTGCGGCACATGAATTTCAACAAATGACACAGATACACACATATAAACACACTCACACACACACACACACACAAATGACACACACACACAAACGACACACACACAAATGACACACACATAGACACATGCATTCTATCTACCAATCCAATTCCATCCACATCAAAACATTTCATAAGTCAGTGACTACCTCAGTTGAACGCCTGGTTCCTGAAGAAGGGTTTTAACCCCGAAATGTTCTGTATTGAGTAGATTTTTTTAGCTTAACCGACACACCATACATCAGTACGGGAAACGAATTTTATCAAATGACACACACACACACACACACACACACACACATACACACACACAAACACACAAAATGACATACACACATAAACATTCATGCCTTCTGCCGAACGAACCCTTTTCATATTTTAAAGATCCAAAAATCAGTGGCCAACTAAGTTGTACTATTGTTTGCTGAAAAAGGGTTTTACTCCCAAAACGTTCCGTATTGAATTCCTATTTTTAAAAAAAAATACTTAACAGACATAACCATATATCAGTACGGGAAATGAATTTTTTAACAAATGACACAGAATGAAACGCATATAAATACACACACACACACACACACACACACACATATATATATATATATATATATATATATATATATATATATATATATATATATATTATAGATAGTATGCAGATGACGTCGCTCAGGCCTTTGTTATTGTTTTTGCCATCCGCGTTTGTGAGTTGTTCTCACTAAACTGTATTAACCAGACTATAAAAGTTCATGGTTACACAGAGTTTGTGTGTTGGTCCGTTATACTTCCGGATGGCAATGTTGTGAACTCCTTGGCCAAGCGCATTCTATCTATATATATATACACTCACACTCATATACACACTTACACACGCATACACACACACACACACACACAAATGACACACAGATAGACATACATTCATACAACCTACCAAGCGAATCCCATTCATAACAAAACATTCCAAAAAAGACAGTGACGACTCCCCAAGTTGTGACCCATCCTATCAAATCGGTAGGATGCCAGGGCGATATTTATACTAAAAATAGAATTTATCATAGACAATGATATTAAACGTGTGTTAAGATTATGTGTTTAATTGAGTAGAATCGGCGTGAGCTTATTTGCAGGTCCGATAACCCAATTCCTTATGGGCTCATTGTTGTAATGAAAATATATATTTTAAAAAGACGCAACATATTGTCTATTATAGCAATGTTAAACTAGGCCCATAAGTGGGTTCGGATGTCAGACCTGCATATTGTATGTACATGTCGAGTAGAATAAATGGAGTTCTATAAATAGCACAAACCCAACATTTCCCATTTCTCATCAATTTTTAACTTTCACCTGTTAACCACCGTACTATGTAAAAAAAAAAACAACTCGTATTTAAAAATTTGGCCAGAAAAAGAATCGTTCTTCGAATATCGATCGATTTAAATGACCCTCATCTTGGGAAAAACTCTCAAACCTGGGACTTCGCGAAGTATATCTAAGTCCCAGGTTTGAGAGTTCTCGCCAAGATGATGATGAGAGTCATTTAAATCGATCGATTTTCGAAGAACGATTTTTATGGCCAAATTTTTAAATACGAGTTTTTCCAGAGTACGGCAATCAACTGGTAAAACATTGGCTTTTTTTTTAGGCATGCGTTTCACTCGGACATAATGTAACCAGTTTGAATAGAAGCTTTTAAAGAAAAACTAGAGCTTTCATATAGTACAATATCCACTTAATGTGCTCAAAGTGCTTTACAAAGGATCCCTGACCAACAGCAACACGTAACATGTAGAACGAGACGACTTGACGCACGCCTGCCTGTTAGGCGATATTACCATTTTTTCCGTTGTTGACGACCAGGTTCTCGGTTTTTTACACCTGAGTACGATGAGACAATGTGAGTAAAGAATCTTTTCCAATGACTCAATTATGCGCTGAGCCAGCGAGCGAGGCTCGAACCCAGGACCTTCCGATTCTAAAGCGAGTGTCATACCACGCACAAGACCACACATATCCGCACACAGTTTTGACGCGACGGGTCACTGTTAAGCGCGCTGAACCACAAACTTAATAACAACAATAATAAATCATTCTCCTACTACGAAAAGACTGACGAAATTTGATCTCTTCAAAAAACGCCAAGGCTAGGCTTACGGCAAGGAGATCGGGTGAGAGATATCGCCCATGACAAATTTACAATAGTAGTTTTCTTCCTTCTAGTACTACAGTACTTACCCTCGTTATAACGTAGCCAATTTATCCCGCTATAAGTCGCTCGTTCTATCCCTATTATTTCCATGATTTTTCTAGTAAATTTATGCTTATTCAATACCAAAAAATGTTATTCAATCTCGAGAAATAAACAAACTTACTTACTAAATTACTTACTTACTTACTTATCCGAATCAACTAGCCTTTCGGTCTTGTG
>NC_088371.1:4156229-4163319 GCF_034508935.2 Berghia stephanieae | reverse complement strand
AATAAATTGATCATGTTTTTGACTTTTAACATTTGATCAAAAAGGCTTAGGGAAAAGTTCTAGCCCCCCCATGAAGAATATAAAAAGTAACGATTTTTTTTTGTTAAGAACCCCCGAGGGGCCACCGTTGCTGGGCAAACGTGGCATCAGACTTTTGGACCCAATTGAATGCACCCCGTTTACAACCCAAAGGGGGCCCTTTTCCAAAGGTCTGAATTTGAGTGCCAAATGCGGGATTCAAACCCAAATCGACCAACGGGAAACTAAAACAAAGTGTCATAACCCCCCAAAACCGCAGGATGAAAAAAATAAAAACCCAAAACGGATGAAATTTTTTGATGATATTTGACAGTAGGATTACTCTTTACCCTTTGTTTGGGGTGTTTAAGTTTTTCGAAAAAGGGGATGTGCCAAGTCTGCAAAGTAGATCATAAATAAAGCCCTCGCAACCTCCTCGGGGTTTTGTCAAACCCCGGAAACCCAGGTCAAGCGGGCCCCAAACTCCCGAGGGCGAGGGGGAATGGGCAATGGAAAACCCATTCTTGTAACTTTGCCGGTTAACTGCATAAATAAGTCCAAAAAGTTAAACGGTGACAGGCGTTTAAAGGGGAGCATGTTTTCACGGAAGAACCCCGCTTTCCTCGCCCCGGGTTTGGGGAGCGTGATGTTCGGTTTTAGGGGCACACCGAACCGGGCCGCCCGTTACTAGGCGAAAAATTAAATTTAAAAAAAATGTGACAAAACCCCCAAAAAGGGACCCTGGAATGTCAGGCCCCGTGCCCAAAAAAAAGGGAAAAAAAAACCAAAATTCTTTAAAGAAAATTTAAACGGGGTCCAAAAAAAATATTCTTGGCCCCCGGCCGAGATGAGATTTGGGAAAAAGCAGGGAACCATGTCAAAACCCAAAAAAAAACAAAATGACAATAAGAAACATATGGGTGGTGGGGGAAACCCCTTTTTTTAAAAAAGGGGTAGGGATGATCTTAGACCCAAAAAACAACCCAAAATTTTTCAAAAAGGGAAAGTTTGCAATCTCAGACGAGTTTTTTCTGGTTAAGCTAAAAAAGGACCCCGTAGTTGGGCACCAAAATTATTCAAGTTTATGCACCAAAAGAAGAGGCGGGCCCCCTGCAGATATAAAAGAGTTTTACCCTTCACAAAACAAAGCAAAACGAAAATGTTGGGAAATCCAAGAAGTCCTTATGGGTAATGGGGGGGGCCTAAATGCTAAGATTGGCAGAGGCAGAGATGGTGACATAATCGGACCACATGGACTCGGAGACAGAAATGAACGAGGAAACATCTGGGCAGATTGGTGTAGAACAAATAAATTAATGATTTCAAACACCTGGTTTCAACAACACCCAAGAAGAACCTGGACATGGCAATCACCAGGGGACAGAGCAAGGAACCAGATAGACTTTATAGCAGTATCATCAAGATTCAGAAATGGCATATTAAATTGCAAAACCTACCCAGGCGCCGATGTAGACAGTGACCATGTCCCAGTTGTTTGTACAATAAGGATAAAGTTTAAAGCTATTCAGAGAACAGCTGGTAGAATAAAGAGGGATTACAGGTTATGCAAAGACAATGGCATACAAACAAAAATGAGAGAAGAATTTGAAAATGCACTCATGATACAAAGCCAAAGTGAACCTGATAATGAAAAATGTGAAAAACAATTTGATATATTCCAAAAGTGTGTCAAAGCAACTGCAGAAAAGCATTTACCAATAGCTCAAATAAACAGCAAAAAGGAATGGATGACAAATGAAATTCTAAACCTATTTGAAGAAAGACGAAAATGCAACAGAGGGTCTGCAGAATACCAAACATTGAACAACCACATTAAATCCAAATGCATCGAGGCACACGAGAACTATCTAGACTGGAAATGCTGCGAAATCGAAAGAGAATACAAACCCAACCCCCAACAAGCTCACCAAAGAATAAAAGAACTATCAGGGAAAAGGAAAAGCAAAGCAGCAGGAAGTTGTATCCAAAACAAACAAGGGGAACTGCTATTTGAAGAACAACATATAGAAAGCCGATGGGTAGAATACATAGGCGAACTGTACAATGATCCAAATAGAAATGAACCACCACTGAAATTCAAAGAACCATTAAGCGGACCAAACATCACCAAAAGTGAAATTGAACATGCCATGGAACGAATGAGGGATGGTAAAGCAACAGGCCCTGATGAAATATCTGTAGAGGTATTAAAAAGCCTAGGAGATCTAGCAATTGATGAACTTCACATATTATTCAACAATATATACAATACTGGGAAAATTCCAGAAGATCTCTGTAACTCTATTTTCATAGCAATACCAAAGAAAGCAGGTGCAGTCAGATGCGAAAATTTTAGAACTATAAGTTTAATAAGCCACATCAACAAAATACTGTTGCGTATAATTATCAACAGGCTAAGGAATAAGATTAACCCCGAAATCGCAGAAGAACAATATGGATTCCAACCTGACAGAGGGACAAGGAACGCAATATACCTCCTCCGTGTTTTAAGTGAAAGAGCTATACAGGTTCAGACCCCACTATACCTCTGTTTTGTTGACTACAAAAAAGCTTTTGATAGAGTACGCCACGAAGAAATACTAAAACAACTGCACTCCATTGGCGCTGATGAGAAAGACCTCAGACTCATGCAAACATTATACTACACCCAGCAGGCATCTATCAAAATCGGAAACTCTACAGGAAATTCCATTCCTATTAAGAAAGGAGTCCGTCAAGGGTGTGTTGCCTCACCAGATCTGTTTAATCTATACCAAGAAACAATCATGAGGGGCATAAATAATATGGAGGGAATAAAAGTGGGAGGTCACAACATAAATAATATAAGATACGCAGACGATACGGTACTCATTGCAACATCAGAAATCCAACTTCAAAAGATTGTTGACAAAGTGGTAGTAGATAGTGAAGCCAAGGGAATGGAAGTGAATATCACCAAAACGGAATGCATGGTAATACAGAAAAACCCCGAAAACTACAACACCTGCAATATAACGATTCACGGCGAGCAACTTACCAACGTAGAAAGTTTTAAATACCTAGGTTCAATAGTGACAACAGATGGAAGATGTAACCGAGACATACGAGCAAGAATAACTCAAGCCAAACAGGCCTTCATGGACCTGGGAAACATTTTGAAAAACAAACAGATGTCGTTCGGGATTAGATTCCGAGTCTTGAAGTGCTACGTGTGGCCAATCTTGTTATACGGATGCGAAAGCTGGACTACAAATGCAGAAACACAAAAGAACATTGAAGCTTTTGAAATGTGGTGCTTGAGAAGGATGCAGAGAATATCGTATACTGCACACAAAACGAACGAAGAAGTGCTAAAACAAACATACCAACAAAGGAAACTAATGCCCTTAATAGTGGATCGACAACTATCCTTTTTCGGACACATAGTAAGGAAAGATAAGAATGAATACCTGGCAAGTTGTGGAAAAATACCTGGTAAACGCGCCCGGGGGAGACAAAGAAAAACACTCATAGACCAACTGAAGGGCTTCACCAGCCTAACAATCCAAGAGCTGTTTGAAAAGGCAAGAGACAGGGAGGAATGGAGAGAGATAATTCATGCAGTATCCGAAGCCTGGACCAGGCATGGAACCTAGAAGAAGAAGAAGAAGAAGGGATGCTAGTACAACACAAAGCAAACGTCTTGACGTCACACTTCCCTCTGTTCCGGTTCCAAACTCCTTGGAAGTGTGTAACCAGTCCTCCAGACAGAGGACTGTGTATAGGTTATAATATAATGAATCATAAGGGGAAATACTAGTTTGGTAGCAGGGTGAATTGGCATATTCTTAGGATTATTGGGCGTAAAAGAGCGCGGATGAATAATCTTTATTAATGACCAGCATTTATTATTGCTAGAAAATACGATGCAATGTAATCACTCTGAAAATCAGAAGATCAGTTGCACAAGGTATATATTCAGTCCTTCAGAAGAGTAGCTCCACACTTCCAGGGAGATTGGAACCAGTATTATGACATCAAACTATTCTTTTCCAACTAATCCAGCGACCAAAATTTCTTTACGGTTAGAAAAATACAAACCCCGAGGAAGGAGCCCTGTAATATAACCAAGCAGGTACCCGAACGGAAACCACAGGGCAAGAGGAAACGGGGTCGTCCAAAACAGACTTGGAGGAGGAAAAGCCTTCACCAAGATTTGAGCGTCTCCAATCTTACCTGGAGTGAGGCAAAGGTCTGTGCCAAGGACAGAAGAAGATGGAAGAGTGCTGTTGAGGCCCTATGCTCCGCCAGGAGCCAAGAGGCATAAGTCAAAAGTGTCATTATGACGTCAAACTATTATTTCCAACGAATCCAGAACCAAACTTTCTTTGAGGTTAGAAAAAAACAAAACAAAAATCAAAAAAAACTTCGGATTCATCATCGTCTAAGAAAGTCGGACTACTACATCTGCTGGAAAGGCTATATGTGCCGCTATGTGGCCTTGTGGTATGACACTCGCTTTCGGACTGGAAGGTCCTGGGTTCGAGCCTCGTTCGGTGCATTGTTGAGTCCTTGGAAAAGACTCTTTACTCATATTTTCTCACCGTAGTCAGGTGTAAAATAAGTATTTGGCCGTTAACAACGTTGTCTCAGACGGAATAACATTGTAGCATCGCATAACATGCGTCATGTCTTGTTCTACATGTTACGCGTGTTGCTGTTGTTCAGCGACCTTTGTAAAGCGCTTTGATCACGTTAAGTGGATATTGCTCGATTTAAAAAATCTCATATATATATATATATATATATATATATATATATATATATATATATATATATATATATATATATATATATAAACCGTTTTCTTGGATTTCGATAGCATAATTCACACAGAATTTTCACCAAAAGGTATCAACATCTATTCAGATGGCTATAACATAACATAACATAACATAACATAACATAACATAACATAACATAACATAACATAACATAACATAACATAACATGGTTTAAGACATACTTTTAAAAATTTATTTTATCCTTTAAATGCCTTTGATATGAAAATTACAATAATATGATCTATCAATGACATCATCAATGAATCATTAAACAAATGAGGATGAAAACATGACTGGCCATATTTATATCTTAGATAATACAACTCTTAAGTTGAGCTTTAACTTGCGCTTTTATATAGCGCAATATCCACTAAACGTGCTCAAAGCGCTTTGCAAAGCGTCCCTGACCAACGGCAACACGTAACATAAAGAACGAAACATGACGCAACACATTTAAGTTATATCAGCGCCAGTAAAAAGGAAGACAATGGGATAGTAAAAAGTTATATAATTACAATTAAAGCACCCAAGAAAAAGTAAGACATAGGGGAACTGGGAACAAATAGGGATCAGATGTAGATTCCAAGAGCAGACCACCAATGTACTTAGTTTGAGATCACAAAAAAAGTCTCATCCAGACACAAGCACAGGTCCCAACTAAGAGGAATACACTCAAAGGTTTACCAATCATATAATATAATATGTAAACTAAACATAATACAATGCATAACAGAGAGATGATTTACAAGGAAAAAAATATCATCTCCCAAAACTATAACTATACATTCGACTGTTTCCCTCCCAACCAAGGGACTCCGGCAAGGATCAGGACAAAACCAAGTAATCTCATTCCACGACAAAGACAGGAAACAATTGGAAAACGGGTATGGGGGGATAGAAGACACAGCATGTACCTCCCTGCCTACTATGGGAGGTCAGGATTCCCACCCAGTCTGTCAGGCGATATAATACCATTTTTTTTCAGACAAAGACAACGATGTTAACGGTCAGGTACTCATTTTACATCTGAGTACGATGGGAGAATGTGAGTAAAGAGTATTTTCCAAGGTATCAACTATGCACCGAGCGAGGTTCGAACCCAGGACCTTCCGATGCGAAAGCGAGTGTCATACCACAAGACCACATAGCCGCAATCTCGGTCGATCAAAGTTTTAAAACTATCAATTCTGTGTTTCGAATCTAATATTATTCCACAACTGAATGGTACAAAACTTAACTCACTCAATCCTAGAGATTTTTGCTACTTTTAAAAATTGGAAAAAATGTATTAAAACGAGCATGTGCATAGATAGTTTTATTCAACCACCATTAACATGCAAAAATGAAAAACATTAGCTTTGATACTAAGCCTGTAATTTGTCTCAGAAAAAAATGTAATAAATAGATGTGGGGTAAAAGTAACCCGGGCAAACTACGGATATAGTCGGTGTTAGGGTTGAGTGAGTTAAGAGTGTTGTATAAGATAAATATCACATATGGATAAAACCGTTTTAAATCTATTTCCTGTTCTATACGTTACAGTAGAGAAAGTAATCAGTTGGAATGAATCAATATTATGAATGCTGTGTAAATGTCTATAAATGTGAATCAAGTCACCTCGAATTCTAATCTAGGGAGATCTAGATATTTGAATCTTTCTTTATGTGAGCAGCTGCAATTATATACATATATATATATATATATATATATATATATATATATATATATATATATATTTATATATTATGATAATAATAATAAAAATAATAATAATAATAATATAATAATAATAATAATAATAATAATAATAATAATAATAATAATAATAATAATAATAATAATAATAATAATAATAATAATAATAATAATAATAATAATAATAATAATAATAATAATAATAATAATAATAATAAATCTTTATTGTCCAAATAAACAATGCTCAGTTTGGCTCATGGATTGAACATCAACATACTTACAAATACAGACACAGACATACACAAACATACACGCAAGCACATTGTTTCTACACATCCTTTCTTTCAAAAATATAGCATTGTGGAGAACATTGTGCTTATTTGAGTCAATAAAAAAATTGATACGGCGCACAACTCTACTGAAAGATTTGAATATTAGAAATGGATTTTTTACAGATAGATAAACAGATAACTTAATTTCCTTTTATAATTTAAAGTCAGTATGAAAGTTCGTTGAGTCAAACAGATATCATAAAATATGTACCAACGACGACA
>NC_088371.1:4113729-4151229 GCF_034508935.2 Berghia stephanieae | reverse complement strand
TCTTATTACAAATCCGACTTGTATCCCTTAGTAGATATTTTGGTATTCATCTTTTTCTTGGGATCATCCTCCGCAGATTACCTCCCTTTATTGATATTTTACATCTCCTTTCCCCTTCATCTAATTGTTCACCTTCATCTTCATCATCATTTTACATGTACATTCATTAATCATGCTTCTAAAGAAATCATCCTGAATCAATCACTATAACTATAAGGTCAGTTTTTAGAATATCCAACTACTCATCCTTTCCGTTTCTTGGCTACTCCTATTCACTGCTGATAATAATAATCATTAAATGTTATTTTGGACCCAGAATTCACAATCACTCTCTAAAAAGGTAGATCTTGCCATATAATAATGCCCCTGCTGTTATTTTGGTGTACATTTTCTATATTTTTTGTTGGCCCCCACTAGCGTTGCCTGAAGATTCCATATGATTGTCCTTTCAGTATAGTTGTCCATGATACATACATATTATTATTATTATCAATACCAATTATACTTTTTGAAAACAACATTCAATGTGTTATCGACGTGCTTTTTCTTTTGTAAACGTCGATTGTTATCATTTTATATTTTATCATTATCATCAGTGAATTCGTTTACCGCGTCTTTGTCATTGTATTGTTTTCTTGTTTTCTTGTTTTGGTTATTTTTGGGGGTAGGGTTTTTTTTGGTCTTTTTTTTTTTTTGTTGTTGTTATTTTTTCAAAAACTTTTTATTATGCTTAAAAAAACTTCGATTTTAATACTCTAAAATTATTTATTTATTTGAGATCAGTATGTGTGTGCCATGTTTCTTTTTACTTTTGATTTTTTAAATTATTGTTATTATTCTTTAATTTATTATCATTGTATAAACGTAGGTACATCGGTCAACACTAAGCAGCGTGCTAAACGACAATCTAAAACTATCTAAAACTCATGGACATATACGGGTCTATTCACAGAAAATAAGATAAGAATCCTCTTTATTTCTGTGTTTATATTTCTACACCGCAAGTTTACACCGCAATGATGGTATATAAAAACGATGTTTTAATTAATTTTATCGATATGTATTGTCATAATTTATTTAATTCATTCTCATTTGTCCTTAGTGTCTTGTGTTTTGTTGATAAAGGGGAAACCCGAAACGTCCACATTATCTGTCTTCGTCTAATTAATTGAGGCTTAGATTTCAACACTGATCATTATTATTTTCCTTCGACCCTCAAGCAACAACATTTTATTAATTAAATAGAAAACGGTAGGGCTGCCTGAAGCCGGTGATCGTGAAAATACTAACGAAAGAGTGAAAATGGAGAGGCTTCGTATGATCTCATACGAAGACTCTCGGTTTTCACACTTTCGTTAGTATTAATTAACCAGCACCGCCAACGGAGGTGCATAAAAACGTAAGAATATTTTTCGTAAGAATATTTTTAGATTCAAGAATATTTTTAGATTCAATGGAAGACAGAACAAATATGACCCCTCGTCTCAAAACGGTATTATGTCGGGATGATTAAAATGCTGAATATTGAATTTATAGCCAGAAATTTAAACGTGGGTTGAGTGTGTATGTGTTATTGAGGAGAATGAATATCATATTTTAGTGTGTGCTGACTTGCAAATTTTCAGAATTTTGACCGGTTTAGCTCTAAATTGACTTTTTCGCATCTGGTTCAACCCGACATAATACCGTTTTGAGACGATGGGTCATAAATGCTCTAGGGGGTCAGTATAATAAGTGTCACATGGGTTATTTTTTTCTTTTAGTACTACCTTGCATTATGTAGTGTTTAACCCTCTCCTTGTCAGCCATTTTCAGAATTTTCCCCAAAACTTCACACCCACCCAACACAGAAAACAGACATTTCTTCCTCAAACAGAGAAGCAACAAGCACATTCTATACATAATATTGCTCGACACTATGAGCTCTATTACAGAATGTCAAGTTTTTATAGCTATAGCAAAAAGAAATTAATTCTGGATGAGAAAAGTCGCGGTTGCATCGTTTAACAAATGTAACGATTTTCCAATAGGTGGTAAGGAGAGGGTCAACTCAAGCAATCATTTTTAGGCCATTGAAACAAGGAAGTACATCATGTTGAATACTGCGATAGTTTTCAGTACAGAAAAGTGAGTGGAGCAGGCACTTATGTTGGTAACAACAAGAGATGAAGTGAGTAGGAACGTGCCAGAAGACAGTAGAGAATAAAACATTTTCGCGGCGGTGATGGGGGTGAACCCGCGACCTTATTGGTACGACAACCCCGCCTGGCCGGCGAGAGCGTGACTCTACCGTATGAGCTATCCACGATCCCCCCCCCCCCCCCCCCCCAAAAAAAAAAAAATCGTATCTAACTCAGGTCATTCATTTACTCGAGCTCTCTCTCACCGACTACTTGAGATCGCGGGTCCAACACACACAACCTCCGCGAAGTTAGTTGGCCAGCAATTAAGCTTAATAGCCAGTATTCTCAACACAAACATATAACATAGAAACAATTGAGACAATGAGTATGCTCCAGTATATGGGGTGAATTTTTAATTCAGAAAAGTGAGTGGCGCAGGCACTTATGTTGGTAACAACAAGAGATGAAGTGAGTAGAAAAGTGTCAGAAGACAGTAGAGAATACATTTTTTCGCGGCGGTGATGGGGGATTGAACGTTTTCAGCAGAACTTTACCTGGAGATATTGAACAATTATAACACATGCATTCAAAGGGTTAGGCCTTAAATTGCAACAATTCTTCATGTTTTGCACCGTTAGCATTTACACAAGCTTAAAAACCCAAAAAGCACTTGAAAGATTTTGGTTCAATGAGATTTTGCCACAGCCCCTTATACTTATAATCCTGATCTTGTTCCTAGAGACTTTTTAAAAAATTCATAGACTTGAAGAACACCTCAGAGGAAACCATTATGCCAGTGATGATGAAATCCGTTCAGGGGTGGCTTCTTATCTGAGTGCAAAATCCTCGGATTTCTTCGCCGTGATTTAGGTCCCAACCCCCCCCCCCCCCCCCTCCTGTGATTTAGGCCAAAATATCAGTGGTTTAGGTCAAAATACCAATGATTTAGGCAAAATTCAATATCTTATAATGAAATCTTAGCCTTAATTCTCCTCTGGCAGACCCCAAATCATCACGAGGACATTGATAAACCCTAGAACAGCCGGTGAAATGAACAAGGAGAACCATCCATACGTGGCAAGCAGCCATTGTGCAATTGGAGGACCTATGAAGGCTAATAAAATGCCGATGGTAAAAACCAACCCAAGAATACTCGTAAAATAGATGGGGCCGAAAAGTGTTAAGGCACACGAGACGGTCAGACAATAGAGCGCCATCACAGAACCGCCGTATATCACGCAAGAGACAAGATACACCCATTTGTTGAAGGGTGTTAGGTAAAACAAACTAGCCGAAACGCAGAATACAGTCGAAACTACAATAATCGTCGGTTTCACTCCAAATTTGTCAGCAGAAAAGCCGGATAACCAGTTAAAAAATGGGGTGACTGCACAGATGACAACTCCTATCGCCGTTAGGAAATGATCGTCCAGTATATAAGGAAGCCCGAAAGTTTTATAGTAAGTATTCTGTAAGGTAAACCCATAGGTTTGAGTTGTGACTAAAAAACAAAGGGTGTAAAATTCCTTTCTCCTCAAACTCTCTCTGGGGGTGACATCAGAGGATGACGTATTTCCGGTTATCACATTGGCACTACCGGGACTACAATTAGAATCATCTACTCCTGCTATGCTGCTACTGTTTGCTCGAATGGGATGGGTATGTTCGGCATCTTGCATATGTTGCTCCGATGTAGAATGATTATACTGTGATATATTTTTTTTCAGAATTGGCAATTTTTCTGAATATAATATCCTTCTTTTGAGATACAAAAACATTTCCGTAAATATACTTTTACATCCCGGTCGGTCTCTAAGTAAAAGAAACCCAGCTGTATTTAGAACAGTGGACAAGACGGAAAAGCTCAATAAAGAAAGTGGCACTTTATCTATCAACTCTTTTTGTGTAAATACGGCCAATCGATTTACAGTAGAATCTGACTGTAAATCATTTGGATTTACAATCCAAGTCACGACTACATTCATTACTACAGAAGCCCAGATATTTGTAGATAGAATACTGCTGGTCGCTAGTCCGTGGTACTTCTTTGTCCAGCGGACTATCAGTTCGAGTTGCGCGGCTTGAATTAATCCGGCGCTAAACCCTGTGACCACGCCGAGTGTTATAAACATGGCTATGGCGGAGTAATATAGAGATGTGTAGCTTAGAAAAAGTCCTCCGTTGTAGAGAACGATTCCAATTAATATAAGTGAGATGTTTCCAATCTTTCGACCAAGGAGTCCTGAGACTAGCATTCCAAGATTGAATACTGAGGAATAAATTAATTATAGACAAGTTAATCAATGAAGCAAGCATCAACAAAACTGTATGTAATATTTCTCTTTTTAAATCCCATTGGGAATTAACCCGTAGATTTTTGACCAATCAAAACATGGAATTGGTGACACACATTCACACGTGCTCGGACAAACATAGTTGATTGTTTTTTTTTAAACAATAGCGTGAATGATATCGACCATTTTCGGATCATTGTTATTTTGTTTTTTATAGCGAAAATGCGTGACTAGTCATTATAGCATTTTCTCGATCATATTATTATAGAAGTTCAAGTTTTCTGTGTTGATTCTATAGATAGTATGCGCTTGGCTAAGAAACTCACAATATTGTCATCCGGAATTATAACGGTCCAACACAAACAACTCTGTGTACCATGAACTTTTATTCTCTGGTTAATACAGTGTAGTGAGAATTACTCATAAACGCGGATGGACAAAACAATAACAAAGGCCGGAGTGGCGTCAACTTCGATCTATCTATTGATCAAGCTCTAAAACAGTGGGTATTTCTTTACACATACTGCACATACCATCGATAGTAAAACCTGTGGGGTTTGCTGCGTTTACCAATCACTGCCATTGTTTGCATTACGAAGACTGTCCGAGAGGCGTGGTTATCTAGGTGCCAATTATTTGTCGTTAGTGCCTCAATAGGTGGCCTTCGTAACATAACCATGGCTACGCTCAATCGAAAAAACGCCGATAATTTATGCATCAGACCGTAGCCATCGAGATAGGTCGAAGATGACGTCATTTAGGTCTTTGTTATTGTTTTTTTTTTGCCATCCGCGTTTATGAGTAATGCTCACTGAACTGTATTAACCAGACTATAAACGTTCGTGGACACACACAGTTTTGTCTGTTGGTCCGTTATACTTCCGGATGGCAATGTTGTGAGCTTCTTAGCTAAGCGCATACTATCTATAGCCTGACACTAGAACCTTCTAGGACTGGCAGTTTGACGTCATTTTTTAGGTTTGTGTAACGTCTAGTGAGTTGTCGTTAGTAGAGCTCAAGGAAACAAGTTATTTCATTGGTTGAACTATAGAATACAACTCACGATTTGTTTTTTTTTTTTTTGTGGCATAAAACTGGCATTTTGACGTCATTTTTTGGTCAGTGTCAGGCTATAGATAGTATGCAGATGACGTCACTCAGGCCTTTGTTATTGTTTTTGCCATCCGCGCTTGTGAGTTGTTCTCACTAAACTGATTTAACCAGACTATAAAAGTTCATGGTTACACAGAGTTTGTGTGTTGGTCCGTTATACTTCCGGATGGCAATGTTGTGAACTCCTTGGCCAAGCGCTTTCTATCTATAACTTTACAATGGCTACGGTCAGAAACCCTTTTTAAAATTGATGTTCTTTGTATTGTTTTTAGACCATCGGATGGATGATTCGTTCTAACTGGATTCTCTCTCTAAACGTTTACAGTCTGATAAATACAATTTAGTGAGAACTACTCATAAACATGGATGGCAAAAGCAATAAGAAAGAGCTGAATCACGTCAATATCGTTCTATCTTTAAGAATGTATCACAGTATTTTAACATGATACAACCAACCATCAAAACGTCGCCATCATGAACTTATTGATAGAATGCGGTTGGCCAAGGAGTTCACAACATTGCCATCCGGAAGTATAACGGACCAACAAACAAACTCTGTGTAACCATGAACTTTTATAGTCTGGATAATACAGTTTAGTGAGAACAACTCACAAACGCGGATGGCAAAAACAATAACAAAGGCCTGAGTGACGTCATCTGCATACTATCTATAGCCTGACACTGACCAAAAAATGACGTCAAAGACAAGTCTTTGGCCACAAAAGAAAACAAATCGTGAGTTGTATTCAATAGTTCAACCAAGGGAATCACTTTAGCAGGGGGAATTTAGGTATAATTGTGCAAATAGGTGATGAAAGCATGAAAATTGGCACACAGGTACCTTATACCACCAAGAACACAATCTGATAGAGAAGCATTCTGACATTTTACAAAAAAAGTTGGTTTTAAAGCATTTTATATTTTACTATATAAACATTAGTAAATTCAGGGGGAATAATCGAGGAAATTCTATTCGCCCTCTTACTGATTAGTACTGAACATATTAATTATGTTGCGAAATTACCATATTTTCTCTCGTACTTTTTGTTGTATATCAACCATAGACATATTCCCTATCTTATAGCTTTCATTTTGAAAGATTTAGGGATGTTTGTTTTCAACGGGGCATGTGTTAACAGCGTCAAATAGGGCGAAATTAAATATTATTTGAAAATGAATAAAATCATGAAAATTATATTACACAGTACAAAATCCACGGCCAACTCCATATTCATGTGGCTTTACAATGAAAAAAAGAACCCTGTGAGCTTTTATATAGCGCAATATCCACCAAACTGTTCAAAGCACTTTACAATGATTCCCGGACGGGGAAAGCTTCCAAGCTAATGCTAACTACCTTGAGACCTGATATTGACTGTTTAAAGTCAAGAGTTAAGTCTGACCAAAGTTGCTTGGCTTTTATTTGTTTGGCTTTTCCTTATAGTCCTTTATAATCAAATTACATTTTCAACCTACCTAATTGTTTATGATATGACATCCTCTACATCGACATAAGTCTGTGCATGGTAATGGCAAGCGGGCTCGCAAACATTTGCATCGGGACGTGCATCCTTTCTTGCAGCCACATTTGACAAGTTGTTGGCACACTTTGGATACTTCCGGCTGTGATGACCAGTATGGTAAGAGCTTTCCTCCGTCCATTTTCCAGCCCCATTCCAGAGGTGATGATAGTACAAGATCTTTTTCTGTTGCAGAGCTCAAAACATAGCCAGCTTGATATGCCGCCCGTTTAATGTGTTGCTGTAATGCACTTCTTGTGGGAGGAAGTCTCTCTAATGCACGACCTTTTTGGCAAAATATATATTTTCTTGCTGCATTAACACCTGTGCAATCTAATGCTTTGTCGTACATAGTGACAGTAAAGGTCTCGAGCTGGTTGACGTGATGATCCATAATGACGTTTGGTTTCCTTTGTTTGCTTGTTCTTCCAACAAGGGAAGCATTGTACTGATGAATTTCGGCACATTATGAGACAAAGGGCGTTCAGAATGAAATCCAGCCCAAGTTTTTACATCCTGTTCCAAGTAATTTGATGAAACATGTTGTAGCCAGTCCGTTTCTTCTGACATATAAGGGTCATTTGTCATGTTTGAAATAATGTTCGATGGAGCAGTGTTTGTTGTAAGTATATTTGGTTTAACTCCAAATGCAATTTCTTGGACGACCTTTAGAAAATCCGACAAAACATTGCTGTCTGTGTGAATGACGTCAGAAGTATTCATATTCAACTTTTCTCGATCAACACCGGACTCATCATTCGTAGGTTGCTGAAACATGGAGATACTTGTTCCGTGGACAGAGTTTTGTGAGTTGTTGAGCTTGGATTATAATCAATGTTATCAACAGCAGCAACAGTAAAAAGTTCTTTCTTCAGATTGATTGGGCAAAGAATTCCTTCCTCTTCGAATCTATTTTCAGCTGCTGATGCGATATCCGATGACAATGACAACATACGTTTATATGAGGAATACAACCCTAGCGAAAATAATGTGTCAATAATCTTCTTTGATCTTGTATGTGTGTATAAAAAAATACTTACATACAACGGTAATGGCGTCTCTTTGATCTGCGATTGTCTTTTTTGAAAAGTCGACCCGGTTTTATTTTTATTTTTGGTATTTGACACAATAAGTTGTGATATAGATAGGCTTTCTTGATGCCTGGAATGACTTTTCTGAAGGAGACGATCCAACCAAAATCATTTTGATTAATGTCAACAGGGAGTTAGGCACTGCGCCTTCTTGACTTCCAATCCCGATGTCCCATTGTGTTGGTGTTTGCGGGCATTTGCGAATGATGTCTTGTCGGATAGTTTTTGCTGCACGCCACAAAGACATTGCATTATCATCTGCTTGTTCCTTTTGATTCTTTACTAATAACGCAGCAACTTTGCTATCGTGTGCTACATATGTATTTCGTCCAGAAGAATAGAATTCTATGCTTGGAAAGACTCCCATAAGCCGCTCTTTGAACCGGGTGGGGTGTGCATAGTTATTTCCACAGCCTCTTGTGGTGCACTCACTTTTAAACTTCTTAATAAGTTTTGACAACTGGTGGGTTGCATTATGGTTCTCCTCTACATAAGACACGACTGCTGCGAAAGCGAAACTTTCATCAGGAGCTGAATGTTTTCCATTCATATGATGAGTCTTCGATTTTCTACCCTTATTCATGTATTTGATGTGGCAGAGTTTATGGTAGTGTGCCTCTTTCGCTACTAAATCACCACCATCGATGTAGCTGATCATTGTAATATCTTTTATCAAAGTTGCTGTAGCAAGTATCTTATCTTCCATGTCCTTCGTCATTACAGCATGGATCCTTCCTGGCCGCTTATTTTGATATATAAAACACTTTGTCCTGTTTGATTTCAACTTCTCTGATTTTTGACATGGTTCCCTGATACTTCTTCTGGGTGTTGTTTCAATTGGCAATTCGATACTCAAAGATGGATATTGTAATGTTCGCTTCTAGTCTAAATTCATGCTTTTCTTCTTTGTTTTTCTTGTCTTGGAGGCTTTTAATTGCATTAGAGTTATATTTCACTCGAAAGACCGATGCCATTTTGCATTGTTCGATTTCAATTCTTCAAGAGTTCCATTAAGATGTGTTTTGACATTGCTATCAGCTAACGAATTGTATTAATTTAGATTTTCTAGAAAGGTTATATATCCTTGGTCCTTGTTTGGAAGTTTAGAATTAGCTGGACAAATCAACTTTTCAGATGAATCAATTTGGCATAAATCAAACACTTTTTCCAGTCATTTGAACCAATAATTTTTGCCATCGTGCATGAAAACAGCCAAATAAACCAATGTTCAATATTAGGTACTATCTATATAATATGTTTGCGTAAATATGTTTACTTAATTTATCACTAATGGGGTTCTTCTATGTCCAACTTTTTGGCGGTTGTATGACCTAAATGACGTTAACACAATTTTATCAACTAGTCATTCACCTAAGGCACAATCTGTTTTGTTAGCATGTGCATATATACGATTTGCATATCTCAAGGTGAGAAAATACATTTCTCGTGTGTGATTTTCATAGGTAAAGCCATAATTAATACAGTACTTTACATACAATGATCAACGCCTAAAGCACGGTGGTGGTGGTGGTTGTGGTGGTGGTGGTGGTGGTGGTGGAGGGAGTGAGAGAGATAGAGATAGAGAAAGAGAGAGAGAAAGAAAGAAAGAGAGAGAGAGAGAGAGAGAGAGAGAGAGAGAGAGAGAGATAGAGAAAGAGAGAAAGAGAGAGAAATAGAGGGAGGGAGAGAGAGAGAGAGAGAGAGAGAGAGAGAGAGAGGGAGAGAGAGAGAGAGAGAGAGAGAGAGAGAGAGAGAGAGAGAGAGAGCGAGAGAGAACATCCCCACCATTACATTTCAATCGATGAAATAATTCTATGTAACTGTGTATAGTAATATAATTATATCAATACCAATCCATGCTAACAAAGAGTTATAAAATGAGTCAACACCGGTTTACGTTTTATGTTTCCCTTCAAACACCACGGCCAGCCCTAGTATTGGCCTATTCTAAAAATAACTTTTTGGAAACTGTCAGCCGATTCGGTTATTTCCACCGACCCGCACCCCTCCACCCTGCTTCTACCTTCGCGCCGCTTCGTGTTTGTCACAATGATATGTCGCATTCATATATCGGACGCCATGATAAATATTGTTGCCGATTTAAAAATATCGACTTTTATTTACTTAATTTCTTGGCTCACAGACATCGCTGGAAGTGCTTCTCTATCACATTTTGTAGCCCTTGACGTGCTTTACAATCCCTGAAAGTTTCATGCTTTCATCATTCGTTTGCACAATAGAGCTATTTTTTGCCCTTAATTCCCTCTGCTACTTGTTTCCTTGAGTTCTACTAACGACAACTCACTAGACGCTGCACAAATCTAAAAAATGACGTCAAACTGCAAGTCCAAAAATCAAGGGTTCTAGTGCCAGGCTATAATATGTTAACACTCAAAGCGTTATTGTGTCGGGGTGAATTTTTTAAAAACTTGATCTTTTATATAGGGCAATATCCACTAAACGTGTGCTCAAAGCGCTTTACAAGGGGTCCCTGGCCAACAGTAACACTTAACAAGTAGGACGTGACATGACGCCTGTTAGGCGATATTACAATTTTCGGACAGAGTAAACGCAGTTAACGGCCCGTACTCATTTTACACCTAAGTACGGTGAGAAAATGTGAGCAAAGTGCCTTTTTCCAAGGACTCAGCCATGCGCCGAGCGAGGCTCGAACCCAGGACCCTCCGATCCAAAAGCGAGTGTCATACCTCAAGGCCACATAGCCGTAACGTAGCCGCAATAGATTCAATAGTCTGATGTCACGTCCGCCCAGCAACGAGCAGCTTGGTACTTTTTATTTTGCATGCTGGCTAGAACCTTTTCACATTTCATGTTTTGGGAGGTGATATTTTTTCCTTGTATATCATCTCTCTGATATGTAAAAATAGTTACATTTTTTGTTTTGAACATATCATGTAAACTTTTAAGTGTGTTCTTCTTCGTGGTATCATGTGCTGGTGTCTGGATGAGACTTTTAAATGATCTCAAACAAAGTTGATGGAATGCTCATGGAATCTACATCCGTTATTTTTGGAACCAATTCCTCTTTGTCTTACTTTTCTTGGGTGCTTAAATTAACTGTAATTCTGGATTATTTTTACTATCCCATTTTCTTTCTTTTTACTGGCGCTGATAGGACCTTAACTCTCTACTTACCAGGCATTTTCAGGATTTTCCCCAAAACTTCAAATCCAACAACTAATACAAAAATATATATTTTTATCACTCAAGCACAAGAGCAGTAAGTTCTTGCGATTGCGATACAGAATTTCTTTAGTAAAACGTGCTCGACAACACACTGTTCATTTTCTTTACATTTGATGATGTAGAAAATAAAATTTGAACAAGAAAAATGTTGGTTGTCTCGTAACGAATGTGACGATTTTCCTGTAGTTGGTAAGGAAAGGGTTAAAGCGTAGCCATCGTTAACTTATAGATAGTATGCAGATGACGTCACTCAGGCCTTTGTTATTGTTTTTGCCATCCGCGTTTGTGAGTTGTTCTCACTAAACTGTATTAACCAGACTATAAAAGTTCATGGTTACACATAGTTTGTGTGTTGGTCCGTTATACTTCCGGATGGCAATGTTGTGAACTCCTTGGCCAAGCGCATTCTATCTATATATAGTTCGAAGATGACGTCACTCAGGTCTTTGTTATTGTTTTTTACCATCCGCGTTTATGAGTAATGCTCACTGAACTGTATTAACCTGACTATAAACTTTGATGGATACTCACAGTTTTTTTGTTGGTTCCTTATACTTCCGGATGGCAATGTTATGAACTTTTAGCCAAGGGCAGCCTGCTACTGACCAAAAAATGACGTCAAAATGACAGTCTTTTGCCACAAAAGAAAACAAATCGTGAGTTGTATTCAATAGTTCAACCAATGAAATATCTTGTTTTCATGAGCTCTACTGACGACAACTCACTAGGCGGTGCAAAAACCAAATAATGACGTCAAACTGCCAGTCCTTTTGGATTTCAGTATCAGGCTATAACATAACGATGGCTACGGTTAAAATATCTCAGGCGCCGTAAAACCCTAAAATAAAACAACAACATCACGACATAACACCGTTAACAGACAGTGAGACAGACATATTCATTACCAATAATGTTGACAATGAGGAACCAGTTAGTGAGTACACTCGTATATACGTCTTCGTGAGCAGCGTAGTAGTAGGATATGACGTATACAGACAGGTTACCCCAGAGCCAGGGGACACAATCCAGGGTGCGAACCAAGAATATCCCAAAGAGCACACTCCACTTGACCAAGGGCGACACCGACACGTCTAGGTTCTCAGTCTCCATGATGTTGTGGCTTAAATGCGTGGATGGATTCGCCTTGTGTATCTGTGACGAGAGACAAAATATTTAGGATGTTTTACAGATTCTGACGGATATCATTCGGTGAACACGAATCACGAAAATTACTGTCTAAAAAAAAAACAAAAAAACACAGAGCTGAGTGACGTCAATTTCGTTCCTTCTATATAAAGTATTTCCATCGGCGTACCATGCTATGCTCAACGCGTTGCGCCTGTTTCACAATGTTTCATATTATAACGGAGAGTAACAAATGCGCTCTACCCTTTGGATAGAACGCTAGTCTTTTTAAACAGACAGTTTGATTATTAATTATGATCACTCAAACAATGTCAATGAAGCTAAGTACGTCTGTATGCTTTTTTTAGAATAGAGAGAATGAAGTTGACGTCACTCGGGTCTTTGTTATTGGTTTTTTTGTTTTTGTTTTTTTTTTGTTTTTTTTTTTTTTGTTTTTGTTTTTTTTTTTTTTTTTGGTATCCACGTTTATGAATAATTCTCACTTAACTGTATTATCCAGACTATAAACGTTCAAGGTTACACAGAGCTTTGTATGTTGATCTGTTATACTTCCGGATGATAATGTTGTGAGCTTCTTAGCCAAGCGCATACTACCTATAAATGCGGCTATGTGGTCTTGTGGTAACGGCACTGGCTTTCGAATCAGAAGGTCCTGGGTTCGAGCCTCATTCAGTTGATAGTTAAGTCCTTATAAAAAGGTTCTTAACTCATATTCTTCCATCGGACTCAGGTGTAAAATGAGTACCTGTCCACAGTTATATAATATTGCCTAATCGGCGTCATATTTCGTTCTACATGTTTCGTGTTGCTGTTGTACGTGGATACTTTTTAAAGCGCTTTGAGCACGTCAGTGCTGTTGTTTGGATGATTTTAAATGGTGCAAACAGAAACTAAAAATATCAATGATTATAACATCAATGTAGAATTACTTTTCCTGTTAAACACACGACATTAAGGCATTGGAGGAAGGCGATGATATTGCGTAGAAACTTGAATTAAATCTTCTGTTGCTGAAGAAGGGATTATGAGTCCAAAAAGTACCGTTTTTTAAAAAGAATCTGTTGTATTTATCACTACTACTACTACTACTACTACTACTACTACTACTACTACTACTACTACTACTACTACTACTACTACTACTACTACTACTACTACTACTACTACTACTACTACTACTACTACTACTACTACTACTACACTACCACTACCACTACTACTACTACTACTACTACTACTACTACTACTACTACTACCACTACTACTACTATTACTACTACCTACTACTACTACTACTACTACTACTACTACTACTACTACTACTACTACTACTACTACTACTACTACTACTGCTACAACTAGAACTACAGCGAATGATCTTTGTATCTACCATTAATAATAATAATAATAATAATAATAATAATAATAATAATAATAATAATAATAATAATAATAATAATAATAATAAGCCTGGGATCAAACACGAATTGTGAATTAGAATACAAAACTCAAAAAAGGAAGGAGAAAGACAGCAACTAAAATATGAACGAAACAAAATATTACACCGCTTAACACATTTGAAGAGTAATCGAAGTTACGAATGAAGAGCTGGACAAAAAAGTTAATAATATTAGTAAATGCAACAACGATCAAGCAATGTATAAAGCTGTGAGACTATTAAACCAAAGACCGTTTGAGGACCCAAAGATGAGGACGACTCGGCCAAATTAATCATTAACACCAATGACACTTCGAATGTTCCTTTTGAATATTATAAAACAAAATTTCAGGACAACAAAACGCCGCACGTCAGTTCATTTGAGGGAGATCCTCGACCATTATTTAAACCTATTACACCAAGAGATGTGAGAAATGCTTTTTAAAGTCTTATTTCGTGCATTGCACAACAGAACATCGGGAGAGGATGGAGTATGCCCTGAACCTCTAAAATATGGACCACCCTTATTATGGACACATAGCGGCCATTTTCAATTAAACGATTTAACATCACCAGAATTTGGATATTAATAAAGGGGAGCTGATATCAATACAAACGCCAAGAAAACCAAAAGGCCCTCCAAAGAATTTGAGACCATTTACTGTTCTTATTACAATTAAATAATAATGTGAAGTTGAATGTAAGCTTCAATTTAATTACAAAAACAGATCAAATGAACGTTTCGGGTTTCCCCTTTATCAACAAAACAGGATGAATCAAACACCACAAATGAATGAGATGATGTGGTAGTCATTCATCTGTGGTGTTTGATTCATCCTGTTTTGTTGATAAAGGGGAAACCCGAAACGTTCATTTGATCTATTTTTGTAATTAAATTGAAGCTTACATTCAATTTCACGTTATTATTTATTTCTTCGAGCTTCGAGCAGCAACATTTACACTTAATAAAATTAGAAAATCGCTCTCCCTGATCACACTGAAAAGAATTAGAACAATTGTTGAAAATCATTTGTCACATAGTCAAAGCAGATTCAGGATGGAGAGAAGGACTGCAGATGTAGTTTGGACGCACAAATGGCTTGCTGCGAAAATCCTGTCAGAAAACATAGAAATAGTTATAACTGGAATAGAAATGTCTGCCACCTTCGATACTATCAATCGCCAATCCTTGTTAAATATTATGAAAGGAATAGTTATGGAAGATGAAGTTAGATTAATCCGATTCCTTATAAGTGAAACCTGGATAACCACCAAAATAATCGGCGCCTCAGAGAATAAATCATTCCTTGGCAACATCGGTACAACACAAGGAGACAGCCTAAGCCCTGTTTTATTTATCATTTACCTAGAAAATGCTTTAAAAGATGTGCTTAATTCTGAACCTTCGGCCCAATCACGTTTTGAAAACGAACTCCCCATGGAAATTGCATATGCAGACGACATTGACATTATCGGCCTCAAACAAGTCAATGTAAAAGACATCCAAAGAGCCTTACAAAATCACCAACTGTACGTTAATACTGGCAAAACAGATGTAACATTAATGTCAAGGAAGAAAGATGAATGGAGCGCCACGAAAAAAGTAGGATCATTAATAGGAGACAATGAAGACGTAGAAAGAAAAAGTTTTTCGACGGCTGCACTGAATAAATTATTACATATATGGATTAGAAAAGATAAAATTAAATTAAATACTAAAATCAAATTATACACAACCCTGTTAAAATCCGTGCTTATCTACAACTGCGGAACATGGGCAATGACTGGAACCGAAGAGCAAAGATTAGACAGATTCCATAGAAAACTACTGAAAAGAGTCGTGAAATACGATACCCCACAAAAATAAGCAATAAGACACTATGAAAAATGCAATGAAAGACCTTATCCATTGAAATCCTGGCGGCAAGATGGCGGCATTTTGGGCATTTACTCAGAAGGACTAATAAAGCCATGAATACTTTTTCGCCCCATCTGGACCGTCGCCATCGTAATAACATAGCCTGCTTGTGCTTCCCATCCTAGCTGGTGACGTCACACTATGAGGCGCTATCTCTCGCTGATTGGAGGGGAATGAATTTAAGTTGTTTTCCTTTCAGTTTCACAAGCAATCTTGTTATCGTTAGTTTTCATCGAATTTGCTCTGCTGTTTTTATTCTATAAATATTATTTTCTACATTGGATTATTATTTGTATCGTATTAAATTTAAAACTACTTCTTTAAATCACGTACTGCTGAAGTGATTTATTTGTGAAAGTATGTTAAACGGAAAATTGATTAAGTGTGTGCTGTGTTTTGTTTACTTTCCGCGGGGAGAGAAGAGAAAGGACCATTTTCTTCTTTTCATCTTTTAATCATCACTTTATTCACATGATATAAATTATATTGGACTAATCTGTAATTTGAGAGTTATTTGACATGGGTAGAAAGTGTTGTGTGTCCAATTGTAGAGGGAACTATGACAGAAAGGAGAGGGTGTCAATTTTCACATTCCCTAAAGATGAATCGAGAAGACGGTTGTGGTTAAATAAAATACCGAGAAAGGATTTTACACCAAATAATGATTCTGCCGTATGTGAAAGACATTTTCATGAAAACTTTATTATCAGAATAGATTCTGTAAAAAGACCCGATGGTACCGTTTTGACTGTACCGAGAGAAAAGCCAAAATTAACAGTGGATGCTTTTCCCTCTATTTTTCCTAATTGTCCTTCCTATCTATCTGAGAAAAAGCCTTCCTTAAAAAGAAAAACGCCAGAAGATAGGAGATGTGAAATGGAGCAGAGAGACATGGATTCTTTTACTGAATGGTTAGAAGAATACAAAATTAAAAACTTCGATGACTTCATTAAGAAATTCTCAAACCGTGTGGACGGAGTGAAATGGCTATGGAAACTTATAGATAGTATGCAGATGACGTCACTCAGGCCTTTGTTATTGTTTTTGCCATCCGCGTTTGTGAGTTGTTCTCACTAAACTGTATTAACCAGACTATAAAAGTTCATGGTTACACAGAGTTTGTGTGTTGGTCCGTTATACTTCCGGATGGCAATGTTGTGAACTCCTTGGCCAAGCGCATTCTATCTATAGAAACTGATCTACAGTCTTCAAGACATTGGAGTATTTATCGAATTGACGATGCCGCTCCCCAACTTTTGACAACATTGAAAATTTTTAATGATTTGCACGTGGAAATATATACGAACAAAGAAGGTAAGAATGAGTTATTTTTCTTCTAAAAATATTTTGAGCATCTCTCCATAATAAATCATATTGCTGGTGGTTATTGATAAAATAAGAAAACAGGTGTGTCTACAAATGAGAGAGAGAGGGGTAAACAGTCTATCTGTCAACGCAGCATTCATCACCATCGTCATTATATCATCATTGTCTTCATCTTCGTCATTAGTAGCATAATCATTCTCATTGTCCAGATCATCATCATTGTCATCATCATAATCATGGTCCTCATTGTCCACAGCAATGCCACTATCATCATCATCATCTTCATGATAATTGATATCACCACCAAAACCATCTCCACCATCATCATCATCATTATTATTAGTATTATTATCATCATCATCATCATCATTTAGTTATTAATTTTTAAATCTGTTTTATTTGTTTATTTTATTTATTTGGACTGACTGAGATTATATTGGTGCTTGTAGTTTGAAATGTAATGCAATCTTTGCTCTGCTATACTTAGAATTAGATGCAGACGCTTGTCAGGCACAAAGGACTTTCTGACATGTCGTTAATAATTAATTTGACCCTGCTACCCATTCAGGCTGTAGTGGACTTGGGACTGGGAGGTATCGGTTTTGAGACAACCGATCATGGTGATAAGCTGTTATGTTTTACTTCTTTATGTATAGGAATATTGAATTTGTAAAATCCTAATGTTGAATGAAAGGCTTATATTCATATTTCATTTTCCCTCCTTCTTTTCAGGTCAGCTACCAAAAACTTCCTTATCCTGGATATTGGATGACTGTTCTCCTCCCACACTCAAGACCTGGTCCCAATTTGACACAATAATATCTCATTTTTCAAATGGAAATAAGCTTACTATGAATGTCTCCGACGTGCACAAAAAAATTGCTTATTCTTGTTGAGATCATAGAAGAAATGTATACTGACGAAATAGAAAAGGAAGCAAATTCTAAAAACTCAAAACTCTTGTTCTTGGCTCAACAAATAAAGCTCTGTTTGTCATCAATGAAAAGGTATCCTTATTCAACTTTATTATGGGCTTTTAAGATTTACGCTGGAGCTCCAAATACTTACAGCATGATGCGGACGACATTCTTGACACTTCCCCACCCTTCTCATATCAGGAAACTTGCATCAGTTTTCACCATGAAAAGTGGTTTTCATACAAATATTCATGACCAATATTTAAAACGAAAGTGTGCTACGTTGTCTGATGCTGAGCGGAAAGTTGTCTTGATGCTGGATGAAATACACATATCACAAAATATTTCATACAAGGAAGGAAAATTAGAAGGATCAGCGTCAAATTGTCCTATGATGGAAGCAAGCACTGCACAAGTTTTCATGATTTCTTCAATTTTATCTAAATCAAAAGATGTTGTAGCCATTATTCCTGTCAAAATGTAAATGCTGCTTGGTTAAAAGAAGCCATAAATAATATTTTAATTAAATTACACACAATTGGATTTTTTGTTTTATGCGTTATCTCAGATAACAACAGAATAAATAGGAATGCTTTTTCATCGATGGCTGGTGGAAAACTTCTTCATGATGTACCTCATCCTTTGAATCCTGATCTACGTTTATTTTTCCTTTTCGATTCTGTTCATCTTTTCAAGTGTATTAGGAATAACTGGCTCGTGCAGAAAGATGAGGAGAAAACATTCATTTTCCCAAACCCAACTACCACCACTGAAATTCAATTGAAAGCATGTTTTTCACATCTGAAGAAATTGTATAATGAGGAGAAGCCATCACCTGTGAAACTTGCACCCTCTTTAAATTATAATCTCTACACCCAACAACAACGGAGAAACAGAATGTAAAATTTATGTTGAATATTTTTAAAATCAGGAACGTCACAGCTTTGGAGCATTATGAAAGTAAATGGCAGTTCGACACCCAAGGCACACGGCTATTTATTTCCTTTTGCATCAAGCTATGGAATATTTTTAATGTTAAATACCCTTTTAAAGGAATCAGATTGAGGGATGACAGCTGTAAACCAATTTCTTCCTCTACTAATGACCAGAATTTGATGACATTGGAAGGAGCTGTTGAATGGTTAAACAAATGGAAAGATTTAAATTTACAACCAAGAGAGGGAACCTTATCCAATGAGACGATGACAGCTTTGAGTCATACATTGTCTGCGACCATTAAATTATGTAAATATCTTCTTGATGAGAATAGCTTTAAGTATGTCTTGTTAGGAAAATTCCAGACTGATGATCTAGAATTTCGATTCAGTCAGTACAGGCAGATGAGTGGATGTAACTTTCATGTTTCAGTGCAGCAGATTCTTGAAGGTGAAAAAAAGCTGAAAATGTTGAGTGTGCTGAAACTTGTTTCTGCGTCCAATGGAACTATCAAGCTGAAGGACATCTTGGACCCTCTCGAGGAAACAAGGTCACATGTAACCTCAACGTCTTGTGACAGTGATTTTGATTATTTCTCACCAATTTTATGTAATTGTGCCAACATTGAAATAAGTCAAGAGCAGTTGAAAGCCCTTATTTTTATAGCTGGATACTGCATTGTGAAACCACTGCGTTTGACAGAATGTTTGTATTGGAAACATGATTTTTGTGTTGATCGTCAGTTGCATGTAGAAGGATCAGAGGAAACATTTTCTTACATTTCGTCCTTGGATAGAGGTGGATTAAAGTGGCCCTCTGATTACGTTGTACAAATCGTATCAGAAATATTCAAGATTTTTCAATTTCTGATTGCAACTGAAGACCACGAGCAGAAATTTTTATCTAGTTTTAACCAGCGACTTCTTGTCATGAGATTAACAACTCAACGACTGACGGACTTGAATCTGTATGGGGGAAAGTGTCATGAATGTGAAAAAGACCACAAGGATATCGTTACAAAGCTTTGCAAACCAGCCATCAACATCTTTCTGAATAATTATTCCAAAATTATGTCAGACAAAGCGTCTTCTTCTAAGAACCAAAGGAAATTGAAAACATTTACCAAGAGAATCTAATTATTTTTTTACATCCACTCATCAAAACACCAATAGCTTTGAACTGTTTGTTCCTTTTACCTTCACCTACACATATTTCTAATGCAGCCTCAATCATTTTGATTGTGACGGTCCCAAGCCCGACTTAAATGCAGAGGGGAAATATTTTGTGATAAATTCTTTGGATTTTACTGTATAACTCAGAACTGGGCGAAAAGTGTGCAATTTTCATATCGGAGGTGGGTAGTCTATATTACTTGATAATCATAATGATTTCAACCGGTGTTTACTTATTTTAAGTATTAAAAAGTGCTCGAAATAAACCTCCTCACCCTCTTCCTCCTCCTCCTTCTACTACTACTACCACCACTACTACTGCTGCTGCTGCTACTACTACTCCTGCTGCTGTTACGCTTACAACAAATATTAATATCACAACTACTACTACTTCTACTACTACTACTACTACTACTACTACTACTACTACTACTACTACTACTACCACTACTACTAATACTACTACTACTACTACTACTACTACTACTACTACTACTACTACTACTACAACTACTACTACCTTTAATGTTTTTAAGATTAGATTACTGTAACATGCTAATGTACAATATACCAAATAATGTTGTCAACAAACTACAGCGGATTCAAAATCAAGCTGCTAAAATAATTTTGAAGAAAAAAAAAAATGATCAGGTCACACCTTTGTTATGGACCTTGCATTGGCTCCCTGTCAGGTTTAGGATTAAGTACAAAATTGCTGTAATGTGCTTTAACTATTTTAATCAAACTTCTCCAGCTTATATATCAGATTTGATTAATGTCTATTCTATACTCCCTCACGTCCATTAAGATCTAGCGGCCAATTAAATTTATGTGTTCCAAAAAAAGGATCGAAGACATCTGCGGATCGTGCATTTATTCATGCTGCTCCCGCTGTCTGGAATTCCTTACCATTTAGCCTCAGGAACGGGGTAATGGATTCCGAGTCATCTTTTAAAAAGAAATTAAAATCTCATCTTATGGAATGCTCACTAGATTAAAACAAAAATACAAAACAAAACAAAACAAAAAGAAGCATCCAAATTAGTAGACAACGCGTTTTTCCCTGATGTAGGTTAGTAAAATAGTTTTAAATTTCATAAAATTTTAACGAATAACTCTACCTGATAATAAATTTCTTTAGGTAAACATAGACGATTTGTGACATGGCTCTTACCCTCAGATGGTTCACATTTATCAGATTGTTTATGATTTCAAATGCATTGATATTGATTTCTAATAATAATGTTATGTATTTATGTGTATATTTATATCATATGCGGATATTTGTGGGAATATGAGTGCTTATAAATGTGTGTGTGTGTGTGTGTGTGTGTGTGTGCGTTCGTTTGTATGCCAATTTCTTTTAAAACTGATGTTTTACATCGGTGAATATTGTGCGCCTAGAGCTGTTTTACTATGGGATTAGGCGCTATATAAATTATTATTATTATTATTATTATTATTATTATTATTATTATTATTATTATTATTATTATTATTATTATTATTATAGGTAAGTAGTATCTGGCTACTACTATAATTAATTAGACACTACTACTATGCAGCTCTACGCTGCACAATTCACTGCAACTTTACTACCTGTCGGTCTACGCTTCTTCAATCGCCGCTCGCTTCGCAACCATAACCCTTAGCCACACGCCGTGACGTCACGATCTCTCACAAGCAGGCTATTATTACGATGGCTACGTCTGGACCCAAGAAATATCAAGGTAGACCACCCACGTCAATTTATACTGTCCTCAATCGAGACCTAAAACGCCTTCATAATAATAAAGAATTGAAATGAAAGGAAAACCTTATGAAATTAGCATCAACAGCAAAAGATCGTGTATTGTGGAAGGTAATGACACAGATAATAATAAAGGCAGCCGAGGCGTCCCGATCGGATGATTAGGAAGAAAAAGTCCTTAAGCCAGTAAGTCATTATTATTATTATTATTATTATTATATTATTATTATTATTATATTATTATTATTATATATTATTATTTATTATTATTATTTATATATTATTATTATTACATAAATTATTATTATTATTATATATATTATAATTATTATTATTATTTACATATAGAAAATATGATATTATACGATATATAGATAATTAAGTATATTTTATATGATATAAATATATATTATATGATAAATTATCTAAATAACTATTCAACAACATAACTACCATACACTACTATACTACTACTACACATACTACTACATACTACTACTAACACTACACTACTGTATTCACAACACTATACTACTTTCATACTGACTACTACAACTATACTACTACTATACAACTAACACTACACTACTTACCACTACTAACACTAACATACTACTCAACTAACTACCTACTTACACTACACTAACTACTACACTACTTTTACACTACTACAACTACACTACTACAACTACACATAACTACTACACTACTATCACTACACTACTACATACACCTACTACATACTAACACTACACTACTATACTACTACTACTACTACTACTAAACTACTACTACTAACACTACTCACTACTACACACTACTACTACTACTACTACTACTACACTACTACACTACACTACTACTAACTACTACACTACTACTTACACTACTACTACTACTACTACTAAACACTACTACTACTACTAACTACTACTACTATACATACTGACATAACACTATACTTACACATATATACTACAATACTACTTACTAACACAACTATCTACTAACACACTACTACATACTATCTACTCACACTACTACTACTACTACTACTACTACATATACTACTATACACTACTATACACTACTATACTACCACTACTACTACTACTACTACACTACTACTACTACTACTACACTACTTACTTACTACTACTTACTACTACTAACACTACTTACTACTACACTACATACTACTACTTACTACTACATAACACTACACTACTTACTACACTACTACTACTACTACTACTACTACTATACCTATACTACTACTAACACTACTCCCTACTACTACACTACTACCACTACTTACTACACACTACTACTACTTACACATACTACTACTATTTTTACAACCTAACTACCACTACTTACTACCAACTACTACTACACACTACTACTACTACTCACTACTTACTACACACAACTACTACTACATACCACTACTACTTTACACCTACATACTACAACTACATACTAACTACTACTACTACACTACTACTACTAACTACATACACTACTTACAACTACATACACTACTTTACAACACTACAGTAACACTACACTACTTTACCTCTACACTACTTACTACTACTAACTACTACACTACTTACACACATAACTACTACTACTACAACTCACTAACACATACACTACTTACTACACACTACCTATTTTCAACCATACACTACCATACTTACATACACAACAACTACCACTACTTTACAACACACTAACAACTACACTACTACACACTATTACAATACACTATTTACAACTACCATCACATACCACTACTTTTACAACACACAACTACATACTTAACACAACATACAACATACCATACAACTACATACTACTACACTACTTTTACAACAACAACTACCACTACTTTTACAACACATACAGTACACTACTTACAACACATACACTCACTACTTTTACAACACAACACTACACTACTTTTACAACGACAACAGTAACAACAGTACCACTACTTTACAACGACAACAACTACCACTACTTTTACAACGACAACGTAACAACCATACACTACTTTTACAACGACAACTAACTACCACTACTTTTAACGACAACGTAACAACCATACCACTACTTTACAACGACAACATACCACTACTTTTACAACACAACAGTATACATACCTACACTACTTTACAACGACAACAGTAACAACAGTACCACTACTTTTAAAATAAACACTACCACACTTTACAACGAAAACTAACAACCAGTACACTACTTTTACACGACAACTAACAACCAGTACCACTACTTTACAACACAACAACTACCACTACTTTTGCAACGACAACAGTAACAACCAGTACCACTACTTTTACAACGACAACAACTACCACTACTTTACAACGACAACAGTAACAACCAGTACCACTACTTTTACAACGACAAACAACTACCACTACTTTTACAACGACAACAGTAACAACCAGTACCACTACTTTTACAACGACAACAACTACCACTACTTTTACAACGACAACAGTAACAACCAGTACCACTACTTTTACAACGACAACAACTACCACTACTTTTACACAACGTACAACAGTACACTACTACAACGCACATACCACTACTTTTACAACGACACAGTACAACATACCACTACTTTTAAACATACACCACAATACTTAACAACCGTACCACTACTTTACAACGAACATACAACTACCACTACTTTTACAACGACAACAGTAACAACCAGTACCACTACTTTTACAACGACAACAACTACCACTACTTTTACAACGACAACAGTAACAACCAGTAACACTACTTTTACAACGACAACAACTACCACTACTTTTACAACGACAACAGTAACAACCAGTACCACTACTTTTACAACGACAACAAACACTACCACTACTTTTACAACGACAACAGACAACTACCACTACATTTTACAACGACAACAACTACCACTACTTTTACAACGACAACAGTAACAACAGTACCACTACTTTTACAACGACACAACATACTTTAAACGACAACAGTACAACATACATCTTTTACAACGACAACATAACAACTACCACTACTTTTACAACGACAACAACTACACACTTTACACGACAACAGTAACAACCAGTACCACTACTTTTACAACGACAACAACTACCACTACTTTTACAACGACAACAGTAACAACCAGTACCACTACTTTTACAACACAAACAACTACCATACTTTTACAACGACAACAGTAACAACCAGTACCACTTCACACATACTATTTACAACGACAACAGTAACAACAGTACCACTACTTTTACAACGACAACAGTAACAACCAGTACCACTACTTTTACAACGACAACAGTAACAACCAGTCCACTACTTTACAACGACAACATAACACCATACCACTACTTTTACAACGACAACAGTAACACAGTACCACTACTTTTACAACGACAACAGTAACAACCAGTACCACTACTTTTACAACGACAACAGTAACAACCATACCACTACTTTTACAACGACAACAACTACCACTACTTTTACAACGACAACAGTAACAACCATACCATACTTTTACAACGACAACAGTAACAACCAGTACCACTACTTTTACAACGACAACAGTAAACCAGTACCACTACTTTTACAACGACAACAACTACCACTACTTTTACAACGACAACAGTAACACCAGTACCACTACTTTTACAACGACAACAGAACAACCAGTACCACTACTTTACAACGACAACAACCTACCACTACTTTTACAACGACAACAGTAACAACCAGTACCACTACTTTACAACGACAACATACACAACATTTTACACGACAACAGTAACAACCAGTACCACTACTTTTACAACGACAACAGTAACAACCAGTACCACTACTTTACAACGACAACAGTAACAACAGTACCACTACTTTTACAACGACAACAGTAACAACCAGTACTACTACTTTTACAACGACAACAGTAACAACCAGTACCACTACTTTTACAACAACAACAGTAACAACCAGTACCACTACTTTTACAACGACAACAACCAGTACCACTACTTTTACAACGACAACAGTAACAACCAGTACCACTACTTTTACAACGACAACAACCAGTACCACTACTTTTACAACGACAACAACCAGTACCACTACTTTTACAACAACAACAACTACCACTACTTTTACAACGACAACAGTAACAACCAGTACCACTACTTTTACAACGACAACAGTAACAACCAGTACCACTACTTTTACAACGACAACAACCAGTACCACTACTTTTACAACGACAACAGTAACAACCAGTACCACTACTTTTACAACGACAACAGTAACAACCAGTACCACTACTTTTACAACGACAACAGTAACAACCAGTACCACTACTTTTACAACGACAACAACTACCACTACTTTTACAACGACAACAACTACCACTACTTTTGCAACAACAACAGTAACAACCAGTACCACTACTTTTACAACGACAACAGTAACAACCAGTACCACTACTTTTACAACAACAACAGTAACAACCAGTACCACTACTTTTACAACAACAACAGTAACAACCAGTACCACTACTTTTACAACGACAACAGTAACAACCAGTACCACTACTTTTACAACGACAACAGTAACAACCAGTACCACTACTTTTACAACGACAACAGTAACAACCAGTACCACTACTTTTACAACGACAACAGTAACAACCAGTACCACTACTTTTACAACGACAACAGTAACAACCAGTACCACTACTTTTACAACGACAACAGTAACAACCAGTACCACTACTTTTACAACGACAACAGTAACAACCAGTACCACTACTTTTACAACGACAACAGTAACAACCAGTACCACTACTTTTACAACGACAACAGTAACAACCAGTACCACTACTTTTACAACGACAACAGTAACAACCAGTACCACTACTTTTACAACGACAACAGTAACAACCAGTACCACTACTTTTACAACGACAACAGTAACAACCAGTACCACTACTTTTACAACGACAACAGTAACAACCAGTACCACTACTTTTACAACGACAACAGTAACAACCAGTACCACTACTTTTACAACGACAACAGTAACAACCAGTACCACTACTTTTACAACAACAACAGTAACAACCAGTACCACTACTTTTACAACGACAACAGTAACAACCAGTACCACTACTTTTACAACAACAACAGTAACAACCAGTACCACTACTTTTACAACGACAACAGTAACAACCAGTACCACTACTTTTACAACAACAACAACTACCATTACTTTTACAACGACAACAGTAACAACCAGTACCACTACTTTTACAACGACAACAACTACCACTACTTTTACAACGACAACAGTAACAACCAGTACCACTACTTTTACAACGACAACAACTACCACTACTTTTACAACGACAACAGTAACAACCAGTACCACTACTTTTACAACGACAACAACTACCACTACTTTTGCAACGACAACAGTAACAACCAGTACCACTACTTTTACAACGACAACAGTAACAACCAGTACCACTACTTTTACAACGACAACAGTAACAACCAGTACCACTACTTTTACAACGACAAACAACTACACACTACTTTTACAACGACAACAGTAACAACCAGTACCACTACTTTTACAACGACAACAGTAACAACCAGTACCACTACTTTTACAACGACAACAGTAACAACCAGTACCACTACTTTTACAACGACAACAACTACCACTACTTTTACAACGACAACAGTAACAACCAGTACCACTACTTTTACAACGACAACAACTACCACTACTTTTACAACGACAACAGTAACAACCAGTACCACTACTTTTACAACGACAACAACTACCACTACTTTTACAACGACAACAGTAACAACCAGTACCACTACTTTTACAACGACAACAGTAACAACCAGTACCACTACTTTTACAACGACAACAGTAACAACCAGTACCACTACTTTTACAACGACAACAACTACCACTACTTTTACAACGACAACAGTAACAACCAGTACCACTACTTTTACAACGACAACAGTAACAACCAGTACCACTACTTTTACAACGACAACAGTAACAACCAGTACCACTACTTTTACAACGACAACAGTAACAACCAGTACCACTACTTTTACAACGACAACAACTACCACTACTTTTACAACGACAACAGTAACAACCAGTACCACTACTTTTACAACGACAACAGTAACAACCAGTACCACTACTTTTACAACGACAACAACTACCACTACTTTTACAACGACAACAGTAACAACCAGTACCACTACTTTTGCAACAACAACAGCTTCCACTAATAATAGATAACAATTTACTATACCTACACAATCACAAGAAAATATATATCCGTACCTCCAGATCGACAATTGATAATGTTACATGAAAATCCTAAAACTGAATTATTGTCCTAAGCCCATGCACCAAACACAACAATATTTATCTACACAATTTATCTTCTCTATTACAATTCGTTACGGTCTGTTTCTTTTATAAGCACCCAACTTCGATACTCTGGAAAAACAGGTATTTAACAATTTAGCCAGAAAACTCGTCCTCCGGATATTGATCAATTTAAATGACCCTCATCTTGACAAAAACTCTCAAATCAGGGACTTGTTTTAAGACTTTGCGAAGTCCCAGGTTTGAGAGTTTTATGCCAAGACGAGGGTGATTTAAATCGATCGATATTTGAAGACCGCGTTTTCTGGCTAAATTTTTAATTCATGTTTTTCCAGGTTATGGCCATTTATTAATATATTGGTGTGGTTTAGCTGACAGTGTGTCAATTTTAATGCCGAAAGAATTTAACCTAAAAATAATTTTATGAACGTGTGGACGACGTGCGTCATTGATGCGGTTTTGCCGTGCTCAATCGTAGCCATCGTTATGTTATAGATAGTATGTGCTTGGCTAAGAAGCTCATAACATTGCCATCCGGAAGTATAACGGACCAACACACAAAACTATGTGTAACCTTGAATGTTTATAGTCTGGTTTATACAGTTTAGTGAGAACTACTCATAAACGTGGATGGCAAAAAGTAATAACAATGACCTGAGTGACGTCAACTGCATACTATCTATAGATAGTATGCGCTTGGCTAAGAAGCTCATAACATTGCCATCCGGAAGTATAGCGGACCAACACACAAAACTGTATGTATCCATGAACGTTTTTAGTCTTCCCTCATCTTTATTGATACATTCTTCACTTCAGTCAAACTACGAATACGTTCATTTCTCATTTTGAAAGAGTTGATTATTTGCGAATGAACTAAACTCACAAATGCACAACTCATAAACACAATAAATAGAAAGACATTGACGTCACTCAGCTCTTATTTTCTTGTTAGCCAACCATTTCTATGAATTGTTTTCGCTAAATTGTATAGATAGTTCGAAGATGACGTCTTTGTTATTGTTTTTTTTTTTTGCCATCCGTGTTTATGAGTAATGCTCACTAAACTGTGTCAACCACACTATAAAAGTTCATGGATACACACAGTTTTACGTGTTGGTCCGTTATACTTCCGGATGGCAATGTTATGAGCTTCTTAGCCAAGCGCATACTATCTATTAATCGACTACAAATGTTTAATGTTACACATAGTTCTGTGTGTTGCTACGTTATAGATAGTATGCGATTGGCTAAGAAGCTCATAACATTGCCATCCGGAAGTATAACGGACCAACACACAATTATAGTCTGGTTAATACAGTTTAGTGAGAATCACTCACAAACGCGGATGGCAAAATACAATAACAAAGGCTTGAGTGGCGTCATCTTCGTTCTATCTATAGATAGAACGAAGATGACGTCACACAGGCCTTTGTTATTGTTTTTGCCATCCGCGTTTGTGAGTTGTTCTCACTAAACTGTATTAACCAGACTATAAAAGTTCATCGTTACACAGAGTTTGTGTGTTGGTCCGTTATACTTCCGGATGGCAATGTTGTGAACTCCTTGGCCAAGCGCATTCTATCTATAGATAGTTCGAAGATGACGTCACTCAAGTCTTTGTTATTGTTTTTTTTTTTGTCATCCGCATTTATGAGTAATGCTCACTGAACTGTTTTAACCCGCCTATAAACGTTCATGGATACACACCGTTTTATGCGTTGGTCCGTTATACTTCCGGATGGCAATGTTATGAGCTTCTTAGCCAAGCGTATACTATCTATCGATAGTGTGTGCCAATGGGAAGTATAACGGACCAACACATTAAAGTATGTGTAACTTTGATCGTTATTTCTCTCATTAGTAAATATAAGTAACGATGGGACGAATGTGTTGCTTATCCACTGTGTAGCCTTGTTCTAAGCACTGCATATTATATAGAACGAAGGTCACGCAATTTTGGTCTTTGTTATCAGTTTTTGTCATCCACGTTTATGAGCACATCTGCTCAGTAAATTGTATTAACCAGACTATAAAAGTTACATGGTTACACATGGTTTTTTTTCTGTGTGTGTTGGCCCGTTATACTTCCAGATGGCAATGTTATGAACTTCTTAGCCAAGCGCATACTATCTACAATTTCTTCCCCAGCCAGAAGTACATATAGATAGTATGCGCTTGGCTAAGAAGCTCACAATATTGCCATCCGGAAGTATAACGGACCGACACTCAAAACTATGTGTAACCATGAACGTTTAAAGTCTGGTTAACAGAGTTTAGTAAGAATTACTCATAAACGCGGATGGCAAAAAAACAATAGCAATGACCCGAGTGACGTCAACTTCGATCTATCTATAATTTTAATATTTATTCCCAGACTATCTACGCTATTTACACCCGCTAGATCGCTCGCGCTGATGTAAATTTCACCCCTTTAGTTCTTTGTTTAGTCCAAAGACTGTAGGTACATAGTGTGGCTTCATGAATAGCTCGTAACGCGTTTGTCCGAGACAATAGACATGAATAGTCTTGGACTATCGTCATAGTCTCGGTCTACGAGGGGTTCCGTTGCCAATCCTCACTCACTAACATTGCCACTCTGGGTTCAAAATGATACAGCAAATACGCTTCTACAGTCGTAACGTCACTTCCTTTGTAAAGACGCATGGTAACTTAGTAACTGGCTCTAAACTATCGGAACAATGGCGGACGCCCTTATGAAATATTTCTCCGACGAGCATAAAAGTGTATCCAGAGGGGAAAAAAACAACATAAATCTGATCATGTTTTGACTTTTACACATTCTGATTACATAACATATGAAAAGTTCTAGCCAGCATGAAGAATAAAAAGTACCGATATTCTTTGTTAAGAACCACGATTGCCGCCGTTGCTTGACGACATCACATCAGACTAATGAATCGAATTGTACACTGTGTATACACTTGACATAAACAATTGTAACATTTTAATAGTTGAAAGCCAGAGGCGTAGCTTTCTGTTGTAATTTCTACATTCATAAAAACTGACAATAATATGGATAAAACATGCAAATGAGAAAAATTTACAACTAATTCTTCAGAGAGGCGAAGCTCGTAATATTTTTCATACGGGACGCGAATAACAATACCATTAACAGATGACACACAACCAGGAACTCAGAGTTCGGTGAGGTCAAATTAATAATTATGTCATTTTAATTGGATTCAGGAGTCTGATGTCACGCCGCCCGGCAACGGCGGCCATCTTGGTTCTAAACAAAGAAAATCATTACTGTTTATTCTTCATGCTGGCTAGAACTTTTCATATGTCACGTGATCAGAATGTGTAAAAGTCAAAACATGATCAAATTTATATTTTTTTTCCTCTGGATACACTTTTATGCTCGCCGGAGAAATATTTCATACGGGAGTCCGCCATTGTTCCGATAGTTTAGAGCCAGTTACTAAGTTACCATGCATCATTAGGAAGGAAGTGACTTTACGACTGTTGAAGAGTATTATCCATCTCTTGTATCAAAAACTGCGGTTGCTTTGAAAGCTTATAGATAGTATGAAGTTGACGTCACTCACGTCTTTGTTATCGTATTTTGCCATCCGCGTTTATGAGTAATTCTCACTAAACTGTATTAACCATACTATAAAAGTTCAAGGTTACACATAGATATGTGTGTTGCTCCGTTATATTTCCGGATGGCAATGTTGTGAGCTTCTAAGCCAAGCGCATACTATCTATAGATAGAATGCGCTTGGCCAAGGAGTTCACAACATTGCCATCGGAAGTATTACGTTCCAACACATAAAACTCTGTGTAACCTTGAACTTTTATAGTCAGGTTAATACAGTTTAGTGAGAACAACTCACAAACGCGGATGGCAAAAACAATAACAAAGGCTTGAGTGACGTCATCTTCTTTCTATCTTTTCTGTACAAAACTTGTTTGGTGTTTAAGAAATTAAGATTCAGTGATATTTTACATTAGTACATTGAAAGCCCCCCCCCCCCCCCCCCCCCTAGTGAACATAATTCAAGAATTGCAAACATGTACCGCTCTGGGTTGGTGTCCACTGTGTATTCATGGCTTGTCTCGTGAGAACTCTATGACAGTTAGTCGAGGATTGTGTCTTTGTGAAAGGCATTTCTCCTCGTCCTATCGAAAACGGGCGTTTTATATTCGGAGGATCACCCTGGTTTTTTATACTAATGTCTTTATCCGAAATATGTATATAAACACCTAACAGGCTGCTTGTGTCGTCTTATATATTACATATTATTATTTTTTTTAATTGAGCTTTTATATAGCGTAATATCCACTTAACGTGCTCAAAGCGCTTTACAAGGGGTCCCTGATCAACAGGAACATTTAACATGTAGGACGAGACATGACGCCTGTTTAATAATAATAATAATAATAATAATAATAATAATAATAATAATAATAATAATAATAATAATAATAATAATAATAATAATGCTGAAAACTTATATAGCGCTATAACTCCGAGACACCAGACTCTAAGCGCTTAAATTACAAATTACTTTGGCTGAAACATACTCATTCACACACACAAGCACACACACACACACACACATACACACACACAACACAACACACAACACAAACCAAACCTATCTTGCTTCTCATACCATCTACTAAAATCGAAACAAATATGTTTTAAGCGAACGTTTAAAAATAGACAAAGATTCTTTTTCACGAATGCTCTGCGGTAAGGCGTTCCAAATAGAGGGTCCGAAATGAGAAAAGGATCTCATTCCAGCATTTTTCCGAATTCGAGGGATAACTAGTTTTGTGGAATCACTGGCCGAACGTAAGGGGCGGGGTTTTGAATATCTTTCAATTAGTTCTGAAAGGTAGGAAGGGGCAGTACCTTCAAGACAACGATACACTAAAACACAAGCTTTGAATTTAATTCTTTTCTCAACAGGCAGCCAATGCAGGTCATGAAGTAGAGGTCCGGCAGAGTCGCACCTACGCTTCATAAATACTAGTCTGGCAGCGCTGTTTTGGACAATCTGAAGACGTTTCAGATTGTATTGCGAAACGCCAAACAACAGAGCATTACAATAATCCAATTTCGATAGTACGAGGGACACAACCAGGTGCTTGGTCACATCCTCAGATATGAACCGTCTAATGGAAGCAATCTTTTTTAGTTGGAAAAAGAGAGATCTAACCAAATTATTAACCTGATGCTCCATCGACAGTCCAGAGTCTAAGAATGTGCCAAGGTTTTTCACTTTGTCAACAATTTGAATAGAGGCATCCCCTAACTTCAAATCTGTTTCACTTTTCCACTTCCTGTTCCCCACATACAGCACCTCCGTCTTATCATCATTCAGTTTCAGTCTGTTCTCATTCATCCATTTCTTAACACTTTGGATACAATTTTTACTATTGGCTGATACTTCTTGTAAATTTCTCATATTGGAAACGCAGTACAATTGCGTATCATCAGCGTATTGATGGTAAGACAGACCAAAACTTCTGATGATTTTAGACAGAGGGCCAACGTACAAAACAAAAAGAACGGGTCCAAGTACTGAACCCTGGGGAACCCCACAATCAAGAAAGATTTCCTCCGATCTATATTCATCCACCGTAATAATCTGTTTACGATTAAACAAATATGACCTAAACCAATCAAGCGCTGCACCAGACACGCCATAAGTAATTTCAAGACGTTTGAGAAGAAGATTGTGATCAATAGTATCAAAAGCAGACGATAGGTCAAGCAAATTCAGCAAAGAACATGAACCATTGTCTATAACAGAGAGGAGATCATTAACAACCCTAACAAGTGCGGTTTCCGTCGAATGATGTTGCCTATAAGCAGACTGAAATTTTTCTTCAAGACAATTATTTTTAAGATGAGACAGTAATTGTTTCAAAACAAGCTTTTCTAAGATCTTAGAGAGAAAAGGAAGATTAGAGACAGGGCGATAGTTTTTTAAGTTCTCTTTATCGAGATCAGGTTTTTTCAAAATGGGTTTGACATGAGCAACTTTGTAAATGTCTGGTACAGCACCTGACTGCAACGAATTATTAACAATACATGTAAATGGTGTTAAAATTACATCAATGCATTTTTTTAAAATGGCAGTATTTAAGGGGTCTAAATCACAACTTTTAGTTGGAGACGACATAATGCAATCACGTAAGTCAGCTTCAGTAATCTTTGAAAAATGTGTTAACGAATTACCATGAAACTTGTCAAATGTTGTAGGGATCGATTCAGACGAGAGTTCCTTCCTGATGGTATCCGTTTTTTCTTTAAAATATTGACCAAAGCGAGTTGGTAGATCTGCACGATCGATTAAAGATGGGAGAGCTGGTTGCGTCTGTTGTCCCAGCAGTTCCTTGGTCAAGGCAAAGAATTGTCTCGAACGTCCCACGTTTTTGAGGCTTTCTTCATAGAATTTCTTTTTGGCCCTGAAATTGACGGCTTTTGCATCATTTCTAGCCGCGATGTATCGCTTCTTATCGACAGCATCTCTGGACTTGAGCCATTTTCTTTCTGCCCGCCTCCTGGCTAATCCATTCAATTTTATTTCGGTATTATACCAGGGTGCTTGACGTCTCACTTTTACTGCTCTAGTTGTTAAGGGAGCATGCTTGTCCACCGTACCGACAATTGACTCGTGGAGACCATTCGCATCATGTTTATTTTTAACGTTATGGTCAAGGTCTTGTTTAAAATGTTCATGTTTATATTCTTCAAATTACGAGATGTTATCATCTTTTTTACTTCGTGCTTCATTGGAAATAAAACGCAAAACACAATTAAATGATGGTCAGAGATTAATTTATCAATATTTGAGACAGGTGAAGAGAGAGAATGTTCAATGTCTGTAATGACATGATCTATTGTGTGGCCATGGTTGTTTGTAGGACCGCTTACAAGTTGAATATAGTTGTTTGTGTCAATAATCTCCCGAAATACTTTCGATTCATTTTTGTTTCCGAAATAATCAATGTTAAAATCACCCATAAAAATATTATGCTTTTTGTTAATGGATTGCATAGACATAAATTCTCCGAACTCAGATAAAAAATCAATTGTTGATATTTTGTTTTGTTGGCTTGGTGGTGGGCGGTAGACACAGTGAAACGACTTTTTAAAATTATTTTCATGAATGGCAAATCCAGCGTATTCAAAACTTCTAAAATTCTCATGGTGAAATGATATCTTGTCAAAGAGTGACAAGTTGTAAATAATTGCAATACCACCTCCTTTCCTCCCAATGCGTGGAAATGATTTAATACAAAAGCCTTCGGGTGTAATTGCTTTCATAATTGGATCATCGTATGAATGATTAAGCCATGTTTCCAAGATGACAAAAATATTAATTTTATGATCTTCAATAATGTCGATTATGTCTTGAGTTTTATTACGACACGATCTAACATTTAGTAATCCAATTTTTAAACTGGTATGATCACTACGGCCAGGTACTCATTTTACACCTGAGTACGGTGAGAGAATGTGAGAAAAGAGTCTTTTCCAAGGACCCAACTATGCGTCGAACGAGGTTCGAACCCAGGACCTTCCGATCCGCTGTCAACCAGGGAAGAGATAATAAATTATAAATGAGGTCAGCCTGTTTTCAAAACATTAAAGTCCAATTTGAATAAATCTATTCTTACACTATTTGAAACAACCCAAAATTATTTACTAAACAATACCACTGAATGCAACTTTATGATTAGTCTATTTGTTCACGGTAAAGAGAAACAACACATCATTGCTGTAAACATTTGAAAGTTTGAGTCGTATTTTATTGCAAACGATGAAAAGATCAAAGAAATTCGGCATTGTTAGAAAAATGTTTGATCTGTCTATCACTATTGTATTCAAAATGCGTAACGTCAAATAAAATATAGACGAAGCCCGCATGCAAAAAACCTCAGAGAACCGCATTTTGTAGATAGGAGGAATTTGGGATATTACTTGCACACGGGACTTTGACCGGACTGTAATATATCAACGTTTCGGGTTTCACGTAAATGTGTTTTTACTGGTATGTTTCATATGTTTTTGTGAGCAGATTATAATTCAATTCAATTCAATTCAAAAGTTTATTTTTAGTTAATTGTCAATATAACTCATACAAGAATTTAATATTTCCATCAACAAATCAAGTAAGTAAAATCAATAATAAAGCACAGCAAACAATGATAGTAATAATAATGATAATATTAATAATAATACTGATAATGATAATAATAATAATAATAATAATAATAATAATAATAATAATAATAATAGTAATAATAATAATAATGATGATGATGATAATGATGATGATAATAATAATGATAACAATAATAATGATAATGATAATAATAATAATAATAATATATAATAATAATAATAATAATAATAATAATAATAATAATAATAATAATAATGATGATAATAATAATAATAATAATAATAATAATAATAATAATAATAATAATAATGATAGTAGTAGTAGTAATAATAATAATAATAATAATATAATAATAATAATAATAATAATAATAATAATAATAATAATGATAATAATAATAATAATAATAATAATAATAATAATAATAATAATAATAATAATAATAATAATAATAATAATAATAATAATAATAATAATAATAATAATAATAATAATGATAACAATAATAATAATAATAATAATAATAATAATAATAATAATAATAATAATAATAATAATAATAATAATAATAATAATAATAATGATAGTAATAATAATAATAATAATAATAATAATAATAATAATAATAAATAATAATAATAATATAATAATAATAATAATAATAATAATAATAATAATAATAATAATAATAATAATAAATAATAATAATAATCATGATGATTATAATGGTGATAAAAATAATGTAAAAGTATTTTAAGATTTAATTAATAGATAAGTTATTTATTATGGTGTATTAATAATTAATAATTAAAATAAAATCGTGAGACAAAAAAAAGAAGAAGTCCTTGGTACAACTCTAATAATTCACATGTTATGAATCAACATAAAA
>NC_088371.1:4103572-4113629 GCF_034508935.2 Berghia stephanieae | reverse complement strand
CCATTCCTGAGTGTTAGTTTAAGACTAACAAGTAATATCAATTTTTGAGGCCATTGTTAGGCGACCCTCTCATGGCCAGGTGGAGGATGCCGTGACAGTTCAACTCCCCATCACCGCAAACTTTTTTGTTCTGTTTTTGTCTTATGAGCTACTTCTCTAACTTATTTTTAGATTAATAAGGGAGAAAAAGAAAATATTTGAAGAAAAACTTTCTTTCCGACCAAAGTGAAAAAAAAATATGTTCTGTCACAAATGGTTTTGTGTGTTGGGGGAGGGAGGGGGGGAGCAGATGGCTGCATAATAGTAGTGATGTGGTTGTTAATTGTTTTGTATACATGTATATATGCATGATTTTAAGCTCCTTTGTTTGTCATAGAGATAGAAATATGGCGCCGCTTGAAACCTTTATTGTTTTTGTTTTTGTTGTTTGTTTGTTTGTTTGTTTGTTTGTTTGCTTTGGGCCAATTGAGGTGTCATAATGGGTGATTGTGTTTATCACAGATTCTATCTTCCAGTTGACTAACACTTTTTTTGGGGTACTACAAAAATATAGCGCACCAGGGCGAACCTTGCTACACACAAAGGCGACATTAAAGACAAAAGCGGTGTTGATGATGATGATGATGATGATGATGATGATGATGATGATATTTAATGGACAACATGTAGGCTACAGTAGAACAGTAAGCAGAGCAGATGTATTCAGCAGTATGTACAGCAGGTCGACTGCAAAATATAATTAGTATGCATATATATATATATATATATATAATATATATATATATATATATATATATATATATATATATATATATTGAATCGTGTTTGATACAAATATGATACAGATAGTGCTCGACATGTAGCAATGGAGCGAATTATTATTTTAATATTTACCACAATGTTGGAGTCAGTCTACATCGATGTTTCAGGCCTTTTAGCCATCGTCAGTGTCATGGTCTCAAGTGAGTAAAGAGCTACTCGACTATGCATAAAGATATGTAGAATGAGGCCCCAGAATTTACTAGTTACTATAAATGAAAAACAATTAAAGATTTGTTTACAATGAAATAAAAAGAAAGATAAAATTTAATTAAAAGAGATAAACAGTGATTGTGTCAGTTACAATAGAAATGTGAATAAGAATGTTCTTGGCCAAGGAGTTCACAACATTGCCATCCGGAAGTATAACGGACCAACACACAAACTCTGTGTACCCATGAACGTTTATAGTCTGGTTAATACAGTTTCGTGAGAACAACTCACAAACACGGATGGCAAAAACAATAACAAAGACCTGAGTGACGTCATCTGCATACTATCTATAGATAGTATGCGCTTGGCTAAGAAGCTCATAACATTGCCATCCGGAAGTATGACGGACCAACACACAAACTCTGTGTAACCATGAACGTTTATAGTCTGGTTAATACAGTTTCGTGAGAACAACTCACAAACACGGATGGCAAAAACAATAACAAAGACCTGAGTGACGTCATCTGCATACTATCTATAGATAGTATGCGCTTGGCTAAGAAGCTCATAACATTTGCCATCCGGAAGTATGACGGACCAACACACAAACTCTGTGTAACCATGAACGTTTATAGTCTGGTTAATACAGTTTCGTGAGAACAACTCACAAACACGGATGGCAAAAACAATAACAAAGACCTGAGTGACGTCATCTGCATACTATCTATAGATAGTATGCGCTTGGCTAAGAAGCTCATAACATTGCCATCCGGAAGTATGACGGACCAACACACAAACTCTGTGTAACCATGAACGTTTATAGTCAGGTTAATACAGTTTCGTGAGAACAACTCACAAACACGGATGGCAAAAACAATAACAAAGACCTGAGTGACGTCATCTGCATACTATCTATAGATAGTATGCGCTTGGCTAAGAAGCTCATAACATTGCCATCCGGAAGTATAACGGACCAACACACAAAACTGTGTGTATCCATGAACGTTTATAGTCAGGTTAATACAGTTCAGTGAGCATTACTCATAAACGCGGATGGCAAAAAACAATAACAAAGACCTGAGCGACGTCATCTTCGAACTATCTATCTTCTTCTTCTAGGTTCCATGCCTGGTCCAGGCTTCGGATACTGCATGAATTATCTCTCTCCATCCCTCCCTGTCCCTTGCTTTTTCAAACAGCTCTTGGATTGTTAGGTTGGTGAAGCCCTTCAGTTGGTCTATGAGTGTTTTTCTTTGTCTCCCCCGGGCGCGTTTACCAGGCATTTTTCCACAACTTGCCAGGTATTCATTCTTATCTTTCCTTACTATGTGTCCGAAAAAGGATAGTTGTCGATCCGCTATTAAGGGCATTAGTTTCCTTTGTTGGTATGTTTGTTTTAGCACTTCTTCGTTCGTTTTGTGTGCAGTATACGATATTCTCTGCATCCTTCTCAAACACCACATTTCAAAAGCTTCAATGTTCTTTTGTGTTTCTGCATTTGTAGTCCAGCTTTCGCATCCGTATAACAAGATTGGCCACACGTAGCACTTCAAGACTCGGAATCTAATCCCGAACGACATCTGTTTGTTTTTCAAAATGTTTCCCAGTCCATGAAGGCCTGTTTGGCTTGAGTTATTCTTGCTCGTATGTCTCGGTTACATCTTCCATCTGTTGTCACTATTGAACCTAGGTATTTAGAACTTTCTACGTTGGTAAGTTGCTCGCCGTGAATCGTTATATTGCAGGTGTTGTTGTTTTCGGGTTTTTCTGTATTACCATGCATTCCGTTTTGGTGATATTCACTTCCATTCCCTTGGCTTCACTATCTACTACCACTTTGTCAACAATCTTTTGAAGTTGGATTTCTGATGTTGCGATGAGTACCGTATCGTCTGCGTATCTTATATTATTTATGTTGTGACCTCCTACTTTTATTCCCTCCATATTAGTTATGCCCCTCATGATTGTTTCTTGGTATAGATTAAACAGATCTGGTGAGGCAACACACCCTTGACGGACTCCTTTCTTAATAGGAATGGAATTTCCTGTAGAGTTTCCGATTTTGATAGATGCCTGCTGGGTGTAGTATAATGTTTGCATGAGTCTGAGGTCTTTCTCATCAGCGCCAATGGAACTATCTATACCAGCAAACAAAACTACGTGTAAGCTAAAACGATTATATTACAATTCAAACATTTATTTAGTGAGAACAGATCATCCAAAGGTGTTCTAAAAACAATAACAAAGAAAATCCGTGAGGTGTTTCATTTTGTTGGTAGGAAATTGAAAGAAATTTTAATTCCGAGATATAAACGTCCGCGTTTAATCGTAGCCATCGTTATGGTATAGCCTGATACTGAAATCCAAAAGGACTGGCAGTTTGACGTCATTATTTGGTTTTTGCACCGCCTAGTGAGTTGTCGTTAGTAGAGCTCATGAAAACAAGTTATTTCATTGGTTGAACTATTGAATACAACTCACGATTTGTTTCTTTTGTGGCAAAAGACTGGCATTTTGACGTCATTTTTTGGTCAGTATCAGGCCATAACTTTACGAAGGCCACGGTTTGATTCCTGTACGGATCGGCAACTAAAACGAGTGAGTTGCACTCACTTTGTTATGACAAAACAAGAGAGATACTGAGAGGAAAGGTCAGAGAGAGGGCAAGACGGACCTGAGTGGAACATGAATGCACTCAGTCTACAGTCTAAATATTTTTATATTTATTATATTTATTATTAATTTACAAATTTATAGTGTCCCAAAGATATCAAAAATCCATGGAACAAATAGACAAACACTGTGCTGGTTATTTTTTTAAAACACACAAAAACGAGCTTTTAATAGCGCATTATCGTCTAAACGTACTCAAAGCGCTTTACAAAGGGTCCCTGGCCAAAAGCAATACTTAATAATAATCATTGCCTTTTTCACCCTGGGTCAGGTAAAGGCTGCAGACAAACAGTTTCCATCCTTCTCTATCCCGAGCTAACTTTTTTTTTTATCTCGTTCCATGTCTTATCACTTCTCTGTATATCAGCTTCTTTAATTCGAAGCTGCTTGTTTGGCGAAGACGTCATCGGATCAGCAGAGTCTTTTGGCTTTGTCTGTTGTCCTTCATAAATTCTGTCATTGCAGAAACTCTTCGGTCGCCCAAGCTAAAAAAAATTCAAAGGAAATTTTGTACATAATATTTCTCGCCTACCAGTAATGTCGACAATAAGGAACCAGTTAGTGAGTACACTCATGGATTCGTCTCCGTGAGAGCAGCGTAGTAGTAGGATATGACGTATACAGACAGGTTACCCCAGATCAAGACGACGCAATCCAGGATGCGAACCAGAAATATCCCCACGAGCACACTGTACTTGACCAAGGGCGAAACTGCGACATCCTGGTTCTCCCTCGCCATGACTTTTTGGGTTAAATGTGTGGATTGCCGTTTTCTGATGACAATAGATGAATATATATATATATATATATATATATATATATATATATATATATTATATATATATATATATATATATATATATATATATATATATATATATTAAGCAGTTCTCACGTCATTGAATGCAAGTGGAATGCGCCAAGATAAATACAGCATTATGATGGGCATAGAATCTAAAAAAAAAATTATGACTAAGTGCTAAAAGAATGTTTTCGTATAATAAACTAAATGCATTATGTGTGATGGGATGGTGAGAATATTGAACAAAATGTGACTCACAAGAACTTTTTATTTGTTGGATGTAGTTCAGAGTTGAGTCCGAAAGTCTGTTCTTTTTGCAACCTATTAATTTTCATTTTTGGCTCAACAGCGTATCTTTTTCGGTTATATTTCATAGAGCTCCTACTCCAATGGCAAGCAGAAGTCGTAAAATCGCACCTTCCTATCTTCCGGTTCAATACTGTTACGAAGTGGGTAGCACTGACTGTGGAACAGCCTCCAAGCTGACGTGGCTGAAAACAGTTGCCAGCATGCCTTTTCGCGGTTGCTAGAGTTCACATCGTGACTTATTTAATCTACGTATTTTGTTATTAATATTATGTACAGTGTTTTAACAAGTTTTCATATATAATACCCTACAAACTGTGGAGTGATCCTCGACAATATTGGAGGTTTCCACAAGAAGAAGAAGAAGAAGAAGAAGAAGAAGAAGAAGAAGAAGAAGAAGAAGAAGAAGAAGAAGAAGAAGAAGAGGAAGAAGAAGAAGAAGAGGAAAGAAAGAAAGAAAGAAAGAATGAATAGGTCCACCAGAGGACCAACAATCAATATGTTATAGGTTAATCAATATTGTGACAGGATATATAGACAGATTCTTCCGAGTATAATATAAGAGCGAGGATGGATGGTCTTTTAGACGACCGGCATTTAGTAGTAGTAGTAGTAGTAGTAGAACGACTACTGTCACAACTATTACAACTACTACCACTACCACTACTAATTATCTTACTACTAATACAACGACTACTACTACTACTACTACTACTACTACTACTACTACTACTACTACTACTACTACTACTACTACTACTACTACTACTACTACTACTACCACTACTACTACTACTACTACTACTACTACTACTACTGCTGCTGCTGCTGCTGCTGCTGCTACTACTACTGCTGCTGCTGCTACTACTAATTCTACTACTTTGCATTACCACCATTATAACAAGCAGTTATCCCACTGCAAATAGTCAGACAATTGACAAGCTTACATGAATATTTTCACAACATTATTCCATGCATATCTCACATGCATATTCACTTCCACACAATAATAACAATATCGTACGTCAATAGATAACATGCCCATATTCACTTCCACACAATAATAACAATATCCTACGTCAATAGATAACATGCCCATATTCACTTCCACACAATAATAACAATATCCTACGTCAATAGATAACATGCCCATATTCACTTCCACACAATAATAACAATACCCTACGTCAATAGATAACATGCCAATATTCACTTCCACACAATAATAACAATATCCTACGTCAATAGATAACATGCCCATATTCACTTCCACACAATAATAACAATATCCTACGTCAATAGATAACATGCCAATATTCACTTCCACACAATAATAACAATATCCTACGTCAATAGATAAACATGCCCATATTCACTTCCACACAATAATAACAATATCCTACGTCAATAGATAACATGCCAATATTCACTTCCACACAATAATAACAATATCCTACGTCAATAGATAACATGCCAATATTCACTTCCACACAATAATAACAATATCCTACGTCAATAGATAACATGCCCATATTCACTTCCACACAATAATAACAATATCCTACGTCAATAGATAACATGCCCATTTCTATCAGACAAACCGTCGTTTAATACCATTCAAAAATTCGTGACTATGTAATAATCAGCCAATTTTAATGCACCAACAATTATCTTATATAATAATAATAATAATAATAATAATAATAATAATGATAATAATAATAATAATAATAATAATAATAATAATAATAATAATAATAATAATAATATAATAATAATAATAATAATAAACATTTATAAAACATTTACATAAGTTATCATACTACATGCGCTTTGAAAATCTTTATCAATACCCCAGGAAGTCTTAGTAGGCCTTATATTTCAGTTCATACAGTACAGATTGCCTGATAGGCATCATGTATGTAATACCCTTCTTTCAAGATACACAGAGTCTTAGTTAGGAACTCATCCAGACCTGACATAGTATCATTATTATCACATTCATCATCACCATCATCATCATCATCATCATCATCATCATCATCATCATCATCATCATCATCATCATTATTATTATTAATGGTAGTAGTAGTAGTAGTAGTAGTAGTAGTAGTAGTAGTAGTAGTAGTAGTAGTAGTAGTAGTAGTAGTAGTAGTACTAGTAGCAGTAGTAGAAGAAGAAGAAGAAGAAGAAGATTGTTAGTAGTAGTAGTAAGTAGTAGTAGTAGTAGTAGTAGTAGTAGTAGTAGTAGTAGTAGTACTAGTAGTAGTAGTAGTAGTAGTAGTAGTAGTATTAGTAGTAGTAGTAGTAGTAGTAGTAGTAGTAGTAGTAGTAATAGTATCATCATCATCATTATCATCATCATCATCATCATCATCATCATCATATCATCACCATCATCATCTATTGAATAAATTTTGCCGTTGTTCTGTATCAAGAACAGATCCCGATAACACAGGCGTTAGCCGCATTGCAGGTGTCAGCATACTTATTGCGTAAAATGAACAATGACAGTGTTCAGCCAGTTGGAAAAAAATATAATTGATGCTTTGTATTTATGTATAATATTCGCAACATCAGCCATCCGGAGATAACGTATCAACACAAAAACTTCGTGAAGTCTTAAAATATCAATTGTCTAATTGATATATTTTATTAATCTCCTTCTTCTTTTCGTATGCCTTTATATCTGGTGTCCTGTTTCGAAGAATGAAGGTACTCGTCGTTTTGAGTTCTTCTAGCGAGCCGATAGGTTTGTTTATTTTTATGCGGAGAGGTTGAATAGAGCCATATCTTTTTCTTTTTGTGTTGTGTATTTTCTGAATCGCTGCAGGATGATATGTTCTGCATCTTCCTCCTCCTCAACACATGATTAGTTTAGTGAGAACTAATCATTAAAAACTGCTGTCTTAAGCAATTTGTTAAGTGACATCAACTTCGTACCTTCCATTGATGGACTTTAATTTTATATTCAACTCAATTTATCCAGTTTAACATCCTTTCATCTCTCAGTGTTTTAGTCATCGTGTATTTCAAACAACACCATCCTTTCATCTATCAGTCGTCTTTAAAGTCTCATTTATCGTGTTTTGTAAACAACACCATCCTTTCATCTCTCATACGTCTTTAGTGTTTCATTAATCATGTTTTGTAAACAACACCATCCTTTCATCTCTCATACGTCTTTAGTGTTTCATTAATCATGTTTTGTAAACAACACCATCCTTTCATCTCTCATACGTCTTTAGTGTTTCATTAATCATGTTTTGTAAATAACGCCATCCTTTTCATCTCTCATACGTCTTTAATGTTTCATTAATCATGTTTTGTAAATAACACCATCCTTTCATCTCTCATACGTCTTTAGTGTTTACATTAATCGTGTTTTGTAAATAACGCCATCCTTTCATCTCTCATACGTCTTTAATGTTCATTCATTGTTTTTTGTAAACAGCGCCATCCTTTCATCCCTCATACGTCCGTAGTGTTTCATTCATCGTTTTTTGTGAACAATGCCATCCTCTCATCTCTCATACGTCTTTAGTATTTCATTAATCGGTTTATTATGTTGTGGGCAACACTCATTCGTCTTTAAAGTTTCATTCATCGTGTTTTGTAAACGACGCCATCCTTTCATCTCTCATACGTCTTTAGTGTTTCATTTAAACCGATTTTGTAAACAACACCATCCTCTCATCTCTCTTTCGTCTTTAAAGTTTCATTCATCGTGTTTTGTTGACAAAGGGAAAAGCCGTAAAGTCTACAACTTTTGTCTACGTAAATTAAATTGAAGGCACTATTCCATTTCATTTTTGTTTTTGTTTTCAATCGTTTTTGATCAAAGTAACATACTTTGCATCCTCTGTTTCATTACTTTCTGTTGTTCCTGAAAAAAGTACAACTTGCTTTGCTTCTGGTTCATTTGTACCTTTTCTTTATTTTTTGTTTGTTTGTTTGTTTGTTTGTTTATTTGTTCGTGTTTTTTTGTTTGTTTGTTTGTTTGTTTGTTTGTTTATTTGTTCGTGTTTTTGTTTGTTTGTTTGTTTGTTTTGTTTGTTTGTTTTTTTGTTCGTGTTTTTTGTTTGTTTGTTTGTTTGTTTATTTGTTCGTGTTTTTTGTTTGTTTTTTTTAGATCTTGATTGGGTTTTTTTTTGGGTTTGTTTCTATTTGTTGTTTATTTTTATTTATTTATTTATTTATTTTTGGTTGTGTGTTTTTGTTGTTTGTTTGTTTGTTTTTTTTTTTTTTTTTTTTTTTTTTTTTTTTGTTTTTTTTTTTTTTTTTGGAAGTAGGGTTTTTTTCCGCTCGAAAAATTGTAAATTGTCTAATAAGCATCTGAGATTTTTTTAATTGTGAAAGAGGAACCAATAATGTTAAAATGACAGACTTAGTCTTGACATGCCAAACGAAAGATTTAAAAAATCTACATAATTTTCGGAGTTTGCATTAAAACTCCCACTGGCAATTCAGCATATGCTCATTCAAGCACTCGTTGCATCAATTAAAGCGGTCACGCTGTGCTAACAAATTATAAACAATTTAGGATACGGCTGGCTCATTAATTAAATATTGGCACACCTTTTAAAAACACTTTTTTTCATTTCGACAAGAATTTTTTTCCCTCTCCTTACCAAGCATATCGTAAAATGGAGGCAGCGGGGCTGAGCAGTACGGTCTTCTTTGTACCCAAAACGTACCGAGTTCGACACCTACCGCTGCGATGTGTGCCTTGGTTAAGTCACCTCACTTTAGCTCAATTTGCTCGCTGCACTGTGGCTGACGCCTGGTCATTCCAGTCTTCCCTTGGAATAGACCCTAGAGACAAATAATTTCCTCTATGGTAATAAAAACTGGAATTTTGTATTATTTTTTTTTTTTTTTAATCGTCACATCCTTTACGATGCAACTAAATTTTATCATTCAGATTTCACGTTTCCACCACAAAATTTGAAGACATATTCTTGGCATAGTTATGAGAACGGAATGATGTGTTTGTACAGCTTGTTTTACTCAACAAAATATGTGCATGTGTGATTATTCCTTTTGTTTTCGAGTTTGGGATTTTTTTTTTTTTTAAGGGTGGGTTTTACGGCGTTTGCAACACTTAGGTCAAATCACTCCAGCAAAAGGAAGAAAATGGGAAGTAAAAAAGTTCTAGAATTACAATTAAAGCACTCAAGAACAAGCAAGACAAAGGGAATTGTTCAAATAGGACCAACAGAGCACACTATCAGTGTACTTAGTTTGAAATCACTTAATGTCTCATCCAGTCACAAGCACAGGTCCTCTCCAAGAGGGACACAC
>NC_088371.1:4054757-4094757 GCF_034508935.2 Berghia stephanieae | reverse complement strand
GGATGAAATAATGTTTTGTATGTTTGGCATGCAGGTGTATCCTATTTTGATGGTGTTTTTGTTCATGATTGGATGTAGAACGTGACCGGGAGGGAAGCATTTTTGTAGTAGATTGAAGAATTTGTTACCGATAGAAGTTGTCACATTCTTGCTGTAGGGTGGGTTGAACCATGTTATGTGTCGTTTTCTTTGTCGTTTTTTTGTTGGGGTGGTAATGGTCTCTTCCTCATATTCTAGTTTGTAGTTATATCCACTTTTTTGTAGTGCGTTTGTGTACGGTGGGATTGCATCGTTGAATATGTTGTTGTTTGTAGAGTTGTTAGATAGTCGTTTGTTAATGCTCTCGGGGATGTTTTTTATTATAGATGGCGGATGATTGCTGTGTCTATGAACGTACAATGGGATGTTGTTGGGTTTTGAAAATGGTTGATAGGTGCCGTCGTTTAGGTTGATGGTTATGTCCAGGAAGTCGAATGTTTTTTTGTTGGCTTCGATTGTAATTTTCAGATTGTTGTCCTGGAAGATTTTGCATATTTTTTTCTTTATTAATTCTGTCTGTCTCGGTGTTTTATTGCACAATGCGAGTCCGTCGTCCCTGTATAGTCCAATGTTTATATCGAGATTTTGCATTTGAGAAAGTAGATATAGTCCGACGAGCTCGCATGTTTCTGCTCCATCGTAGCTCCCCATGGTGACATCAAAGTTTGTTGATTTTTTTGTCCATGCTGTTCCATTATTGTAAAGTGGTGTATTCTTCGAGTGCAGGATAATGTGTATTTCTTCTTCGGTGATGTCGAAGGTTTTTGCGAACTGTAGTGCTTTGAGGAGTAAGGTTTTGGTGATTGAAGGGTAGAAATTACAGATGTCAAAGATGATTGCGTTTTGTCGTTGTTTGTTTTCTGTGTTTCTGTACCAGTTGATAACTTCAGCGGTGTTTCTCCATTGGTTGAATTCGGTTTTCTTGACGATTTTGGTGTTGATTCTGTCTAAAATCTGTTTACTTATTTTTCCGATTTGTTTTTTACATTATGGGTTTATGAGACGGCATTGTACGTTGTTGCGAAAGTTTGGTTTATGGTCTTTGATAGTGATGAAGGCATTAGATTTTGCTGTGGTGTCTATTCTGTCACTTAGCTGTAGGTTTTCGGCGATGCTTTTGTCTTCTGCTGTAATGTCAGGTGTCGTAGATGGTGTTTGTTTCTTGTACTCTGCTTGTATATTTTTCTCAAGTAAATGTGTGTATTCTTTAGGGGTAAGCTTGTAGAAGTTTGTGGTTTTGAGAAAAATTCTTCATCATCACTAAACCGAACATAGCAACACTCAACAGAAGAAACGAACTAACTTCCTCATGCAGACACAGAAACAAACACCTTTTATGTAATTACGAACCTCCATAAACACGAATCTATAAAAATACGAAAACACAACACTCTACTTTCACTTCCACTTCCTGATGAGAGCAACGCTCGATAACAACGTTGTAGAAGTCAAACTATCTTAATTATATTTCAAATGTTTATATATATATATATATATATATATATATATATATATATATATATATATATATATATATATTCATATATATATATTATGATAATAATAATTAAAATAATAATAATAATAATAATAATAATAATAATAATAATAATAATAATAATAATAATAATAATAATAATAATAATAATAATAATAATAATAATCTTTATTGTCCAAATAAACAATGCTCAGTTTGGCTCATGGATTGAACATCAACATATTTACAAATACAGACACAGACATACACAAACATACACGCAAGCACATTGTTTCTACACATCCTTTCTTTAAAAAATATAGCATTGTGGAGAACATTGTGCTTATTTGAGTCAATAAAAAAATTGATACGGCGCACAACTCTACTGAAAGATTTGAATATTAGAAATGGATTTTTTACAGATAGATAAACAGATAACTTAATTTCCTTTTATAATTTAAAGTCAGTATGAAAGTTCGTTGAGTCAAACATATATCATAAAATATGTACCAACGACGACACTTGACTCCCAAAATCAACTAATTTTGACACTGTAAAAAGTTGTCAATTTGCGTCATCTATTTATGACATCAAGTATTATTATTACTTCCGTTGTGTTGTTGATTTAGCGGTGATCAGTGTTTGTTCTAATTGCGTGTATGTTTGTGTGTGTGTGTGTGCGTGTGTGTTTGTGTGTGTGTGTTGTGTGTGGTGTATACATGTGTGTGTGGGTGTTGGCATTTTTCAGCAAATCGTGGCATTCATAGTGATATTATTCACTTGATCACATGAAGGTATTTCAGTCGCCATTTTGATTCTTTTTTTACTATTAGGGTTAGCTCGAGATCGAGGATATTTCTTTGTCTATAAAGGTTAGTCATAAGTCTTAGTAAAGGTGCTAGGATGTTTGTTTATCCATAAGTTAAGCAAAGGGGAGACATTCCGAAAGCTCCTACATCCCCAGTATTCTTTAAATTTGTATTTTCACCGTTGATATTTTGTCAGGCATTTATTTATTCAATTTGTCATTATATCTAGAAGCATTTTAAAAACTCTAGAACAAACCTTGATAGATTTGTGAAAGTTTAAAATTTCTTAATTTGACCATTGTTTTGATTTTCAGCCGCCATTTTGATTTGTTAAATATTGAAAGGTAGTGCAAAGCAGTCCGAGAGTTGTTTTTTTTTCTATTAGGGTTAGCCCTAGAGGTTAGTCATAAGTCTTATTAAAGGTGCTAGGAAGTTTGTTTTTCCATAAGTTAAGTAAAGAGGGAGACATTCCGAAAGCTCCTACATCCCCAGTATTTTTTAAATTTGTATTTTCACCTTTGATCTTTTGTCAGGCGTTTATTTATTCAATTTGTCATGATTTTTTCTATTAGGGTTAGCTCGAGATCGGATGATTTTTTTTCCTATTAGGCTTAGTCATAAGTATTATTAAAGTGCTAGGGTGTTTGTTTTTCCTGTTCGGGTTAATTAAAGGTACTAGGTTTAATTTTTTCTTGGGGTTAGTTGAGGGAATATATTATTAAATAAATTATTGGGCCACACAGAAAAATCAACCGAAGATATACCAAATTACACAGACAACGTTGTTTACCAATCTGCCCTAATTAAATGATGGTGAGTACAGTATCGAATGAAAATAGTTCTTTCCCCGCGAAATTGCGGGCTTTTTACTAGTGTATACAAAAGAAATGAGCGTATATAAATACATAAATACATACATACACACATACATACTACATACATACATACATACATACATACATACATACATACATACATACATACATACATACATACATACATACATACAATACATACATACATACATACATACCTACCTACCTACCTACCTACCTACATACCTACCTACCTACCTACCTACCTACCTACCTACCTACCTACCTACCTACCTACCTACCTACCTACCTACCTACCTACCTACCTACCTACCTACCTACCTACCTACCTACCTACCTACCTACCTACCTACCTACCTACCTACCTACCTACCTACCTACCTACCTACCTACCTACCTACCTACCTACCTACCTACCTACCTACCTACCTACCTACCTACCTACCTACCTACCTACCTACCTACCTACCTACCTACCTACCTACCTACCTACCTACCTACCTACTCCTACCTACCTACCTACCTACCTACCTACCTACCTACCTACCTACCTACCTACCTACCTACCTTACCTACCTACCTACCTACCTACCTACCTACACTACCTACCTACCTACCTACCTACCTACCTACCTACCTACCTGCCTGCCTGCCTGCCTGCCTGCCTGCCTGCCTGCCTGCCTGCCTGCCTGCCTGCCTGCCTGCCTGCCTGCCTGCCTGCCTGCCTGCCTGCCTGCCTGCCTGCCTGCCTGCCTGCCTGCCTGCCTGCCTGCCTGCCTGCCTGCCTGCCTGCCTGCCTGCCTGCCTGCCTGCCTGCCTGCCTGCCTGCCTGCCTGCCTGCCTGCCTGCCTGCCTGCCTGCCTGCCTGCCTGCCTGCCTGCCTGCCTGCCTGCCTGCCTGCCTGCCTGCCTGCCTGCCTGCCTGCCTGCCTGCCTGCCTGCCTGCCTGCCTGCCTGCCTGCCTGCCTGCCTGCCTGCCTGCCTGCCTGCCTGCCTGCCTGCCTGCCTGCCTGCCTGCCTGCCTGCCTGCCTGCCTGCCTGCCTGCCTGCCTGCCTGCCTGCCTACCTGCCTACCTGCCTGCCTGCCTGCCTGCCTGCCTGCCTGCCTGCCTGCCTGCCTGCCTCTGCCTACCTGCCTACCTCCCTACCTCCCTACCTCCCTACCTCCCTACCTACCTACCTACCTACCTACCTACCTACCTACCTACCTACCTACCTACCTACCTACATACATACATACATACATACATACATACATACCAAGGATTACTATACTGAAAGGATTGACATGTGGAATCTTCAGCCCCCGCTAGTGGGGGCCATTGGTTGGATAACGATTTCAAGCAAAACTACTACTTTTCTGCCCTGGTACAATTTCCTTGAATGCGCAATAATTGATTCTGTTCTTATAATTTCGGTACTTTATAAGAAATGAGTTAATTGGCGACCATAAGTTTTAAATAATATTTCTTATATTTTGAATGATATGAAAATATATAAAAAGTAGTGAACTATCAACAATTTTACTAGAAAGTATGAACTATTTTTTATGACGCCCTCTTACAAATTGAGTGATTGGGTTTGTTTTCATTTTTTAAACTCGAAAGTACGAATCTGTTTTCAATTCCTTTTAATAACTTGATAGATCTATGGCTAATTTATCGAACCAGAATCTTTGAAAAGTGGTAAGTACCAATAATAATTGCGTAATAATTATTATTTAAAAAATGTTTAGAATTAGCATCTGGCTGTAGTTCCTGCAGACGATAGTTGGACCCATTGTCGTGCTTGCTCTGTCGAGTCGCACAGATATGGTGATCAGACTCCGACATCCTGATTCGGATTTGTTTCTTATTTTATTATGGCTTGTGGTTTTATATTTATATCTTTTTTTTTCTCTATATGGTTAACTGATAAATATTGACTTTATTGTGTTAGTCTAGTGTATAAGTCTAGAGGGCCCTTTGCTCGTCACGTCAACTTCACAACTTGAACTTGAACAGTCCTTTCTACTACTAACAACAGTTGCTAGATTGATAGATAGTAGTCATTGCTATTGTTAGATAGCTAGACTAGAATAGTTAATGGGTCTGATATTACCATATATGATGGAACTTGGACTCTGAATATATAGTTATGCCCATTACATGGATCTGGTGTTGCTGATATGACTGTCAATCGTATGGGACTAGTACTCTGAATATATAGTTTTGCCTCATTGATCAAAATGATCTGAGATTTTACTGTTACAACAGTTACACTCACCCAACTCAATCACTCTAATTATCTCTGTGACTATGGGAGGGAATTATGGATCTATTGACTGAAAGGATTGTACTAGTAGTCTGAATATATAGTTTTGTCTCACTGATCTGAAAAGTAACTCTATTAATTAACTCTTGACTACATGGAAGGGAACTATGGATCTGATTCTGATGCTACTCATTGACTGTAAGGAATGAACTATAGTATAGTAGTCAGATTTTTTATGAATGGCGCATGTTTTTCTAGTTTTTCTCATGTCCTTCTATCAAAAGTTGTTAAACTTTGTGTCAACCTCCGAATCAATTTCTATTAAGTGAATAAACATTTTGGCCCGTATTGTGATGCCATATCACAAAAAAGATTTCTTCTTCACGACCTATAAAAATCTACTTTAAAACCCCTGTCATAAAATTAGAGATTTTACTCTGCTAAAAATGTAAACATTTTCGCACCACAAAGTAAGATGAATTCATCGTTTTTCAAAATAATCTTGTGACACGGTAGTTCCGGCTAGTGGTTATGAGTTCATATCATACTATTTTCCGAATAAAAGCAACACACATTAACTGTTATAAAGTAACAACTAATGTAGTTTGCATCCCATTTTGACTTTGTAATTTATTGCTTTTTATTTACATCACGTCACAATTACCGAAGACTGATATGAATCTCTAGCTTTAACTCATTTGAACTAGTGATTAAATACTCAAAATTGTCAAATTAACAATGAACGTTTATATTTAACTTTGAAAAATTGTATCTATGCATGAACGTTTCACACAGCATTTTAAGTTTTCTTTTAAACCTATAAGCTCTTAAAAAATACAATACGATACGGAATCTATCGGTTCCTCTCTCGTAAGGCTGCGAAAAGAAGTCCACTTTTATCTATCGATAAGTCATTAATTAAAGAGGACAGCTATGGAATTGGAATTTCACAATCAACCCTCAGTTTTGCATGTTATTGTTGTTGAACACAAGCACATATTTGTGGAAACATTGTATCATAAATTGATGAATTTCTACTTTTGACTGGTCTACATTAAATTTATGTAATCCTCTTTGGCATAAATAACAAGCTATTTCTCAAAAAAATTGAAATCAAAATAATGTTGGAAGTGCGTAATGTTCACTTTCATTTGTATTCATCAATAACGTATATTGATTGTTATAAAATGTAAACATGTCTGTCGTTCCTTCATATTCGGATTCTGTACGAACATCATATAAGTTTCAATTAACCGAACATTCCATTTTAAAAATTCTTTCAAAATGGATAAGCGGAAAATCATATTTTTGACACTATAATCATATTTAGATTCCAATACTTACTAGTTATCGATTTTAATATAGCTGTGATAAGCGAAATTCTTTCCTATTGTTTTAAAATTCGTGAAAAAATATATTTTACTAGGACAAAATGATCCAGAGGTTCATACGAGTACACATTTTTGCAGCTGTACATTGTGAACAGCTGAGAAAAAGAAGACAAAGGTGCGCCCCTTATTAAAAATCCGACTATTGTATCCCTTAGTAGATATTTTGGTATTCATCTTTTTCTTGGGATCATCCTCCGCAGATTACCTCCCTTTGTTGATATTTTACATCTCCTTTCCCCTTCATCTAATTGTTCACCTTCATCTTCATCATCATTTTACATGTACATTCATTAATCAAGCTTCTAAAGAAATCATCCTGAATCAATCACTATAAGGTCAGTTTTTAGAATATCTAACTACTCATCCTTTCCGTTTCTTGGTTACTCCTATTCACTGCTGATAATAATAATCATTAAATATTTTTTTTGTACCCAGAATTCACAATCACTCTCTAAAAAGGTAGATTTTGCCATATAATAATGCCCCTGCTGTTATTTTGGTGTACATTTTCTATATTTTTTGTTGGCCCCCACTAGCGTTGCCTGAAGATTCCATATGATTGTCCTTTCAGTATAGTTGTCCATGATACATACATATTATTATTATTATTATCAATACCAATTATACTTTTTGAAAACAACATTCAATGTGTTATCGACGTGCTTTTTCTTTTGTAAACGTCGATTGTTATCATTTTATATTTTATCATTATCATCAGTGAATTCGTTTACCGCGTCTTTGTCTTTGTATTGTTTTGTTGTTTTGGTTTGTTTTGTTTTGTTTTGTTTTGTTTTTTTTTTTTGGGGGGGGGGGTTGGTCTTTTTTTTTGTTGTTGTTATTTTTTCAAAAACTTTTTATTATGCTTAAAAAAAAACTTCGATTTTAATATTCTAAAATTATTTATTTATTTGAGATCAGTATGTGTGTGCCATGTTTCTTTTTACTTTTGATTTTTTAAATTATTGTTATTATTCTTTAATTTATTATCATTGTATAAACGTAGGTACATCGGTCAACACTAAGCAGCGTGCTAAACGACAATCTAAAACTATCTAAAACTCATGGACATATACGGGTCTATTCACAGAAAATAAGAATCCTCTTTATTTCTGTGTTTATATTTCTACACCGCAAGTTTACACCGTAATGATGGTATATAAAAACGATGTTTTAATTAATTTTATCAATATGTATTGTCATAATTTATTTAATTCATTCTCATTCGTCCTTAGTGTCTTGTGTTTTGTTGATAAAGGGGAAACCCGAAACGCCCAAATTATCTGTCTTCGTCTAATAAATTGAGGCTTAGATTTCAACACTGATCATTATTATTTTCCTTCGACCCTCAAGCAACAACATTTTATTAATTAAACAGAAAAGGTAGGGGCTGCCTGAAGCCGGTGATCGTGAAAATACTAACGAAAGAGTGAAAATAGAGAGGCTTCGTTAGTATTAATAAACCAGCACCGCCAACGGAGGTGCATAAAAACGATGCGTTGATCAAAAATAACGTAAGAATATTTTTAGATTCAATGGAAGACAGAACAAATATGACCCCTCGTCTCAAAACGGTATTATGTCGGGATGATTAAAATGCTGAATATTGAATTTATAGCCAGAAATTTAAACTTGGGTTGAGTATGTATGTGTTATCGAGGAGAATGAATATCATATTTTAGTGTGCTGACTTGCAATAATTCTGAATTTTGACCGGTTTAGCTCTAATTTGACTTTTTAGCGTGTGGTTCAACCCGACATAATACCGTTTTGAGACGATGGGTCATAAATGCTCTAGGTGGTCAGTATAATAAGTGTCACATGGGTTGTTTTTTTCTTTTAGTACTACCTTGCATTATGTAGTGTTTAACCCTCTCCTTGTCAGCCATTTTCAGAATTTTCCCCAAAACTTCACACCCACCTAACACAGAAAACAGACATTTCTTCCTCAAACAGAGAAGCAACAAGCACATTCTATACATAATATTGCTCGACACTATGAGCTCTATTACAGAATGTCAAGTTTTTATAGCTATAGCAAAAAGAAATTAATTCTGGATGAGAAAAGTCGCGGTTGCATCGTTTAACAAATGTAACGATTTTCCAATAGGTGGTAAGGAGAGGGTCAACTCAAGCAATCATTTTTAGGCCATTGAAACAAGGAAAATACATCATGTTGAATACTGCGATAGTTTTCAGTACAGAAAAGTGAGTGGAGCAGGCACTTATGTTGGTAACAACAAGAGATGAAGTGAGTAGGAAAGTGCCCGAAGACAGTAGAGAATAAAACATTTTCGCGGCGGTGATGGGGGTTGAACCCGCGACCTTATTGGTACGACAACTCCGCCTGGCCGGCGAGAGCGTGACTCTACCGTATGAGCTATCCACGATCCCCCCCCCCCCCCCCCCCCCCCCCCGCCCAAAAAAAAAACAAAAACAAATCGTATCTAACTCAGGTCATTCATTTACTAGAGCTCTCTCTCACCGACTGCTTGAGATCGCGGGTCCAACACACACAACCTCCGCGAAGTTAGTTGGCCAGCAATTAAGCTTAATAGCCAGTATTCTCAATACAAACATAAAACATAGAAACAATTGAGCCATTGAGTACGCTCCTGTACATGGGGTGAATTTTTAATTCAGAACTGTGAGTGGAGCAGGCACTTATGTTGGTAACAACAAGAGATGAAGTGAGTAGAAAAGTGTCAGAAGACAGTAGAGAATGCATTTTTTCGCGGCGGTGATGGGGGATTGAACGTTTTCAGTAGAACTGTACCTGGAGATATTGAACAATTATAACACATGCATTCAAAGGGTTAGGCCTTAAATTGCAACAATTCTTCATGTTTTGCACCGTTAGCATTTACACAAGCTTAAAAACCCAAAAAGCACTTGAAAGATTTTGGTTCAATGAAATTTTGCCACAGCCCCTTATACTTATAATCCTGATCTTGTTCCTAGAGACTTTTTTAAAAATTCATAGACTTGAAGAACACCTCAGAGGAAACCATTATGCCAGTGATGATGAAATCCGTTCAGGGGCGGCTTCTTATCTGAGTGCAAAATCCTCGGATTTCTTCGCCGTGATTTAGGCCCCAACCCCCCCCCCCCCCCCCAGTGGTTTAGGTCACAATACCAATGATTTAGGCAAAATTCAATATCTTATAATGAAATCTTAGCCTTAATTCTCCTCTGGCAGACCCCAAATCATCACGAGGACATTGATAAACCCTAGAACAGCCGGTGAAATGAACAAGGAGAACCATCCATACGTGGCAAGCAGCCATTGTGCAATTGGAGGACCTATGAAGGCTAATAAAATGCCGATGGTAAAAACCAACCCAAGAATACTCGTAAAATAGATGGGGCCGAAAAGTGTTAAGGCACACGAGACGGTTAGACAATAGAGGGCCATCACAGAACCGCCGTATATCACGCAAGAGACAAGATACACCCATTTGTTGAAGGGTGTTAGGTAAAACAAACTAGCCGAAACGCAGAATACAGTCGAAACTACAATAATCGTCGGTTTCACTCCAAATTTGTCAGCAGAAAAGCCGGATAACCAGTTAAAAAGTGGGGTGACTGCACAGATGACAACTCCTATCGCCGTTAGGAAATGATCGTCCAGTATATAAGGAAGCCCGAAAGTTTTATAGTAAGTATTCTGTAAGGTAAACCCATAGGTTTGAGTTGTGACTAAAAAACAAAGGGTGTAAAATTCCTTTCTCCTCAAACTCTCTCTGGGGGTGACATCAGAGGATGATGTATTTCCGGTTATCACATTGGCACTACCGGGACTACAATTAGAATCATCTACTCCTGCTATGCTGCTACTGTTTGCTCGAATTGGATGGGTATGTTCGGCATCTTGCATATGTTGCTCCGATGTAGAATGATTAGACGGTGATATATTTTTTTTCAGAATTGGCAATTTTTCTGAATATAATATCCTTCTTTTGAGATACAAAAACATTTCCGTAAATATACTTTTACATCCCGGTCGGTCTCTAAGTAAAAGAAACCCAGCTGTATTTAGAACAGTGGACAAGACGGAAAAGCTCAATAAAGAAAGGGGCACTTTATCTATCAACTCTTTTTGTGTAAATACGGCCAATCGATTTACAGTAGAATCTGACTGTAAATCATTTGGATTTACAATCCAAGTCACGACTACATTCATTATTACAGAAGCCCAGATATTTGTAGATAGAATACTGCTGGTCGCTAGTCTGTGGTACTTCTTTGTCCAGCGGACTATCAGTTCCAGTTGCGCGGCTTGAATTAATCCGGCGCTAAACCCTGTGACCACGCCGAGTGTTATAAACATGGCTATGGCGGAGTAATATAGAGATGTGTAGCTTAGAAAAAGTCCTCCGTTGTAGAGAACGATTCCAATTAATATAAGTGAGATGTTTCCAATCTTTCGACCAAGGAGTCCTGAGACTAGCATTCCAAGATTGAATACTGAGGAATAAATCAATTATAGACAAGTTAATCAATGAACCAAGCATCAACAAAACTGTATGTAATATTTCTCTTTTTAAATCCCATTGGGAATTAACCCGTAGATTTTTGACCAATCAAAACATGGAATTGGTGACACACATTCACACGTGCTCGGACAAACATAGTTGATTGTTTTTTTTAAACAATAGCGTGAATGATATCGACCTTTTTCGGATCATTGTTATTTTGTTTTTTATAGCGAAAATGCGTGACTAGTCATTATAGCATTTTCTCGATCATATTATTATAGAAGTTCAAGTTTTCTGTGTTGATTCTATAGATAGTATGCGCTTGGCTAAGAAACTCACAATATTGTCATCCGGAATTATAACGGTCCAACACACACAACTCTGTGTACCATGAACTTTTATTCTCTGGTTAATATAGTGTAGTGAGAATTACTCATAAACGCGGATGGAAAAAACAATAACAAAGGCCGGAGTGGCGTCAACTTCGATCTATCTATTGATCAAGCTCTAAAACAGTGGGTATTTCTTTACACATACTGCACATACCATCGATAGTAAAACCTGTGGGGTTTGCTACGTTTCCCAATCACTGCCATTGTTTGCATTACGAAGACTGTCCGAGAGGCGTGGTTATCTAGGTGCCAATTATTTGTCGTGAGTGCCTCAATCCGTGGCCTTCGTAACATAACCATGGCTACGCTCAATCGAAAAAACGCCGATAATTTATGCATCAGACCGGAGCCATCGAGATAGTTCGAAGATGACGTCATTCAGGTCTTTGTTATTGTTTTTTTTTTAGCCATCCGCGTTTATGAGTAATGCTCACTGAACTGTATTAACCAGACTATAAACTTTCGTGGATACACACAGTTTTGTCTGTTGGTCCGTTATACTTCCGGATGGCAATGTTGTGAGCTTCTTAGCCAAGCGCATACTATCTATAGCCTGACACGAGAACCTTTTAGGACTGGCAGTTTGACGTCATTTTTTAGGTTTGTGTAACGTCTAGTGAGTTGTCGTTAGTAGAGCTCAAGGAAACAAATTATTTCATTGGTTGAACTATTGAATACAACTCACGATTTGTTTTCTTTTGTGGCATAAAACTGGCATTTTGACGTCATTTTTTGGTCAGTGTCAGGCTATAACTTTACAATGGCTACGGTCAGAAACCCTTTTTAAAATTGATGTTCTTTGTATTGTTTTTAGACCATCGGATGGATGATTCGTTCTAACTGGATTCTCTCTCTAAACGTTTACAGTCTGATTAATACAATTTAGTGAGCACTACTCATAAACATTGATGGCAAAAGCAATAAGAAAGAGCTGAATCACGTCAATATCGTTCTATCTTTAAAAATGTATCACAGTATTTTAACATGATGCAACCAACCATCAAAGCGTCGCCATCGTGAACTTATAGCCTGACACTGACCAAAAAATGATGTCAAAGACAAGTCTTTGGCCACAAAAGAAAACAAATCGTGAGTTGTATTCAATAGTTCAACCAAGGGAATCACTTGTTTACTTGAGTTCTACTAACGACAACTCACTAGACGCTGCACAAATCTAAAAAATGACGTCAAACTGCCAGTCCAAAAATCGAGGGTTCTAGTGCCAGGCTTTTCTATGTTAACACTCAAAGCGTTATTGTGTCGGGGTGAATTTTTTAAAAACTTGATCTTTTATACAGGGCAATATCCACTAAACGTGTGCTCAAAGCGCTTTACAAGGGGTCCCTGGCCAACAGTAACACTTAACAAGTAGGACGTGACATGACGCCTGTTAGGCGATATTACAATTTTCGGACAGAGTAAACGCAGTTAACGGCCCGTACTCATTTTACACCTAAGTACGGTGAGAAAATGTGAGCAAAGTGCCTTTTTTCAAGGACTCAGCCATGCGCCGAGCGAGGCTCGAACCCAGGTCCTTCCGATCCGAAAGCGAGTGTCATACCTCAAGGCCACATAACCGTAACGTAGCCGCAATAGATTCAATAGTCTGATGTCACGTCCGCCCAGCAACGAGCAGCTTGGTACTTTTTATTTTGCATGCTGGCTAGAACCTTTTCACATTTCATGTTTTGGGAGGTGATATTTTTTCCTTGTATATCATCTCTCTGATATGTAAAAATAGTTACATTTTTTGTTTTGAACATATCATGTAAACTTTTGAGTGTGTTCTTCTTCATGGTATCATGTGCTGGTGTCTGGATGAGACTTTTAAATGATCTCAAACAAAGTTAATGGAATGCTCATGGAATCTACATCCGTTATTTTTTGAACCAATTCCTCTTTGTCTTACTTTTCTTGGGTGCTTAAATTAACTGTAATTCTGGATTATTGTTACTATCCTATTTTCTTTCTTTTTACTGGCGCTGATAGGACCTTAACTCTCGACTTACCAGCCATTTTCAGGATTTTCCCCAATACTTCAAATCCAACTACTAATACAAAAATATATTTTTATCACTCAAGCACAAGAGCAGTAAGTTCTTGCGATTGCGATACATAGTTTCTTTAGTAAAACATGCTCAACAACACACTGTTCATTTTCTTTAAATTTTATGATGTAGAAAATAAAATTTGAATAAGAAAAATGTTGGTTGTATCGTAACGAATGTGACGATTTTCCTGTAGTTGGTAAGGAAAGGGTTAAAGCGTAGCCATCGTTAACTTATATATAGTTCGAAGATGACGTCACTCAGTCTTTGTTATTGTTTTTTGCCATCCGCGTTTATGAGTAATGCTCACTGAACTGTATTAACCCGACTATAAACGTTCATGGATACTCACAGTTTTTTTTGTTGGTTCCTTATACTTCCGGATGGCAATGTTGTGAACTTTTAGCCAAGGGCATACTATCTATAGCCTGACACCATGGCCTTCGTAAAGTTAGGGCCTGCTACTGACCAAAAAATGACGTCAAAATGACAGTCTTTTGCCACAAAAGAAAACAAATCGTGAGTTGTATTCTATAGTTCAACCAATGAAATAACTTGTTTCCACGAGCTCTACTACCGACAACTCACTAGGCGGTGCAAAAACCAAATAATGACGTCAAACTGCCAGTCCTTTTGGATTTCAGTATCAGGCTATAACATAACGATGGCTACGGTTAAAATATCTCAGGCGCAAAAATAAAACAACATCACGACATAACACCGTTAGCAGACAGTGAGATACACATATTCATTACCAATAATGTTGACAATGAGGAACCAGTTAGTGAGTACACTCGTATATACGTCTTCGTGAGCAGCGTAGTAGTAGGATATGACGTATACAGACAGGTTACCCCAGAGCCAGGCGACACAATCCAGGGTGCGAACCAAGAATATCCCAAAGAGCACACTCCACTTGACCAAGGGCGACACCGACACGTCTGGGTTCTCAGTCTCCATGATGTTGTGGCTTAAATGCGTGGATGGATTCGCTTTGTGTATCTGTGACGAGAGACAAAATATTTAGGATGTTTTACAGATTCTGACGGATATCATTCGGTGAACCTGAATCACGAAAATTACTGTCTAAAAAAAACAAAAAAACACAGAGCTGAGTGACATCAATTTCGTTCCTTCTATATAAAGTATTTCCATCGGCGTACCATGCTATGCTCAACGCGTTGCGCCTGTTTCAAAATGTTTCATATTATAACGGAGAGTAACAAATGCGCTCTACCCTTTGGATAGAACGCTAGTCTTTTTAAACAGACAGTTTGATTATTAATTATGATCACTCAAACAATGTCAATGAAGCTAAGTACGTCTGTATGCTTTTTTTAGAATAGAGAGAATGAAGTTGACGTCACTCGGGTCTTTGTTATTGTTTTTTTGTTTTTTTTTTTTTGTTTTTTGTTGTTTTTTTTTTGGTATCCACGTTTATGAATAATTCTCACTTAACTGTATTATCCAGACTATAAACGTTCAAGGTTACACAGAGCTTTGTATGTTGATCTGTTATACTTCCGGATGATAATGTTGTGAGCTTCTTAACCAAGCGCATACTACCTATAAATGCGGCTATGTGGTCTTGTGGTAACGGCACTGGCTTTCGAATCAGAAGGTCCTGGGTTCGAGCCTCATTCAGTTGATAGTTAAGTCCTTATAAAAAGGTTCTTAACTCATATTCTTCCATCGGACTCAGGTGTAAAATGAGAACCTGTCCGTTAACTGCATGCAGAATGCAGTTATATAATATTGCCTAATCGGCGTCATATTTCGTTATACGTGTTTCGTGTTGCTGTTGTACGTGAATACTTTTTAAAGCGCTTTGAGCACGTCAGTGCTGTTGTTTGGATGATTTTAAATGGTGCAAACAGAAACTAAAAATATCAATGATTATAACATCAATGTAGAATTACTTTTCCTGTTAAACACACGAAATTAAGGCATTGGAGGAAGGCGATGATATTGCGTAGAAACTTGAATTAAATCTTCTGTTGCTGAAGAAGGGATTATGAGTCCAAAAAGTTCCGGTTTTTAAAAAGAATCTGTTGTATTCATTACTACTACTAACTACTACTACTACTACTACTACTACTACTACTACTACTACTACTACTACCACTACTACTACTACTACTACTACTACTACTACTACACTACTACTACTACTACTACTACTACTACTACTACTACTACTACTACTACTACTACTACTACTACTACCACTACTACTACTACTACTACTACTACTACTACTACCACTACCACTACTACTACTACTACTACTACTACTACTACTACCACTACCACTACTACACTACTACTACTACTACTACTACTACTACTACTACTACTACTACAACTAGAACTACAGCGAATGATCTTTGTATCTACCATTAATAATAATAATAAGCCTGGGATCAAACATTATTATTATTATTATTATTATTATTATTATTATTATTATTATTATTATTATTATTATTATTATTATTATTATTATTGTTATTAGTAACACCATCATAGCTGAATTATCTAGCCAACAAAAAGATTTGCGAATTAGAATACAAAATTCAAAAAAGGAAGGAGAAAGACAGCAACTAAAATATGGACGAAAAAAAATATTACACCGCTTAACACATTTGAAGAGTAATCGAAGTTACGAATGAAGAGCTGGACAAAAAAGTTAATAATATTAGTAAATGCAACAACGATCAAGAAATGTATAAAGCTGTGAGACTATTAAACCAAAGACCGTTTGAGGACCCAAAAATGAGGACGACTCGGCCAAATTAACTTTTAACCCCAATGACACTTCGAATGTTCCTTCTGAATATTATAAAACAAAATTTCAGGACTACAAAACGCCGCACGTCAGTTCCTTTGAGGAAGATCCTCGACCATTATTTAAACCTATTACACCAAGAGATGTGGGAAATGCTTTTTAAAGTCTTATTTCGTGCATTGCACAACAGAGCACCGGGAGAGGATGGAGTATGCGCTGAACTTCTAAAATATGGACCACCCTTATTATGGACACATAGCGGCCATTTTCAATTAAACGATTTAACATCACCAGAACTTGGATATTAATAAACGAGAGCTGATATCAATAAAAAAGCCAGGAAAATCAAAGGCCATCCAAAGAATTTGAGATCATTTACTGTGCTTATTACAATTAAATAATAACGTGAAGTTGAATGTAAGCTTCAATTTAATTACAAAACAGATCAAATGAACGTTTCAGGTTTCCCCTTTATCAGCAAAACAGGATGAATCAAACACCACAAATGAATGAGATGATGTGGTTGACATTCATCTGTGGTGTTTGATTCATCCTGTTTTGTTGATAAAGGGGAAACCCGAAACGTTCATTTGATCTATTTTTGTAATTAAATTGAAGCTTACATTCAACTTCACGTTATTATTTATTTCTTCGAGCTTCGAGCAGCAACATTTACACTTAATACAATTAGAAAATCGCTCTCCCTGATCACACTGAATAGAATTAGACCGATTGTTGAAAATTTTTTGTCACGTAGTCAAAGCAGATTCAGGAAGGAGAGAAGGACTGCAGATGTAGTTTGGACGCAAAAATGGCTTGCTGCCAAAATCCTGTCAGAAAACATAGAAATAGTTATAACTGGAATAAAAATGTCTGCCACCTTCGATACCATCAATCGCCAATCCTTGTTAAATATTATGAAGGACATAGTTATGGAAGGTGAAATTAGATTAATCAGATTCTTTATTAGGGAATCCTGGATAACAACCAAATTAATCGGTGCCTCAGAGGATAAATCATTCCTTGGCAACATCGGTACAACACAAGGAGACAGCCTAAGCCCTGTTTTATTTATCAGTTACCTAGAACATGCTTTAAAAGATGTGCTTAAATCTGTACCTTCGGCTCAATCACGTTTTAAAAATGAACTCCCCATAGCAATTGCATATGCAGACGACATTGACGTTATCGGCCTCAAACAAGTCAGTGTAAAAGACATCCAAAAAGCTTTACAAAATCACCAACTGTACTTTAATACTGGCAAAACAGATGTAACATTACTGTCAAGGAAGAAAGATGGATGGAGAGCCAGGAAAAAGGTAGGGTCATGAATAGGAGACAAAGAAGACTTAGAAAGAATAAAAAGTTTATCGACGGCTGCACTGAATAAATTATTACATATATGGATTAGAAAAGATAAAATTAAATTGAATACTAAAATCAAATTATACACAACCTGTTAAAATCCGTGCTTATCTACAACTGCGGAACATGGGCACTGACTGGAACCGAAGAGCAAAGATTAGACAGATTCCATAGAAAACTACTGAAAAGAGTCGTGAAATACGATACCCCACAAAAATAAGCTATAAGACACTGTATGAAAAATGCAATGAAAGACCTTATCCATTGAAATCCTGGCGGCAAGATGGCGGCATTTTGGGCATTTACTCAGAAGGACTAATAAAGCCATGAATACTTTTTCGCCCCATCTGGACCGTCGCCATCGTAATAACATAGCCTGCTTGTGCTTCCCATCCTAGCTGGTGACGTCACACTATGAGGCGCTATCTATCTCTCGCTTATTGGAGGGGAATGAATTCAAGTTGTTTTCCTTTCAGTTTCACAAGCAATTCTTGTTATCGTTAGTTTTCATCGAATTTGCTCTGCTGTTTTTATTCTATAAATATTATTTTCTACATTGGATTATTATTTGTATCGTATTAAATTTAAAACTACTTCTTTAAATCACGTACCGCTGAAGTGATTTATTTGTGAAAGTATTTTAAACGGAAAATTGATGAAGTGTGTGCTGTGTTTTGTTTACTTTCCGCGGGGAGAGAAGAGAAAGGACCATTTTCTTCTTTTCATCTTTTAATCATCACTTTATTCACATGATATAAATTATATTGGACTAATCTGTAATTTGAGAGTTATTTGACATGGGTAGAAAGTGTTGTGTGCCCAATTGTAGAGGGAACTATGACAGAAAGGAGAGGGTGTCAATTTTCACATTCCCTAAAGATGAATCGAGAAGACGATTGTGGTTAAATAAAATACCGACAAAGGATTTTACACCAAATAATGATTCTGCCGTATGTGAAAGACATTTTCATGAAAACTTTATTATCAGAATAGATTCTGTAAAAAGACTAGATGGTACCGTTTTGACTGTACCGAGAGAAAAGCCAAAATTAACAGTGGATGCTTTTCCCTCTATTTTTCCTAATTGTCCTTCCTGTCTATCTGAGAAAAAGCCTTCCTTAAAAAGAAAAACGCCAGAAGATAGGAGATGTGAAATGGAGCAGAGAGACATGGATTCTTTTACTGAATGGTTAGAAGAAGACAAAATTAAAAACTTCGATGACTTCAGTAAGAAATTCTCAAACCGTGTGGACGGAGTGAAATGGCTATGGAAACTTATAGATAGTATGCAGATGACGTCACTCAGGCCTTTGTTATTGTTTTTGCCATCCGCGTTTGTGAGTTGTTCTCACTAAACTGTATTAACCATACTATAAAAGTTCATGGTTACACAGAGTTTGTGTGTTGGTCCGTTATACTTCCGGATGGCAATGTTGTGAACTCCTTGGCCAAGCGCATTCTATCTATAGAAACTGATCTACAGTCTTCAAGACATTGGAGTATTTATCGAATTGACGATGCCGCCCCCAACTTTTGACAACATTGAAAATTTTTAATGATTTGCACGTGGAAATATATACGAACAAAGAAGGTATGAATGAGTTATTTTTCTTCTAAAAATATTTTGAGCATCTCTCCATAATAAATCATATTGCTGGTGGTTATTGATAAAATAAGAAAACAGGTGTGTCTACAAATGAGAGAGAGAGAGGGGTAAACAGTCTATCTGTCAACGCAGCATTCATCACCATCGTCATTATATCATCATTGTCTTTATCTTCGTCATTAGTAGCATAATCATTCTCATTGTCCAGATCATCATCATTGTCATCATAATCATGGTCCTCATTGTCCACAGCAATGCCACTATCATCATCATCATCTTCATGATAATTGATATCACCACCAAAACCATCTCCACCATCATCATCATCATTATTATTAGTATTATTATCATCATCATCATCCTCATCATTTAGTTATTAATTTTTAAATCTGTTTTATTTGTTTATTTTATTTATTTGGACTGACTGAGATTATATTGGTGCTTGTAGTTTGAAATGTAATGCAATCATTGCTCTGCTATACTTAGAATCAGATGCAGACGCTTGTCAGGCAAAAAGGACTTTCTGACATGTCGTTAATAATTAATTTGACCCTGCTACCCATTCAGGCTGTAGTGGACTTGGGACTGGGAGGTATCGGTTTTGAGACAACCGATCATGGTGATAAGCTGTTATGTTTTACTTCTTTATGTATAGGAATATTGAATTTGCAAAATCCTAATGTTGAATGAAAGGCTTATATTCATATTTCATTTTCCCTCCTTCTTTTCAGGTCAGCTACCAAAAACTTCCTTATCCTGGATATTGGATTACTGTTCTCCTCCCACACTCAAGACCTGGTCCCAATTTGACACAATAATATCTCATTTTTCAAATGGAAATAAGCTTACTATGAATGTCTCCGACGTGCACAAAAAATTGCTTATTCTTGTTGAGATCATAGAAGAAATGTATACTGACGAAATAGAAAAGGAAGCAAATTCTAAAAACTCAAAACTCTTGTTCTTGGCTCAAAAAATAAAGCTCTGTTTGTCATCAATGAAAAGGTATCCTTATTCAACTTTATTATGGGATTTTAAGATTTACGCTGGAGCTCCAAATACTTACAGCATGATGCGGACGACATTCTTGACACTTCCCCACCCTTCTCATATCAGGAAACTTGCATCAGTTTTCACCATGAAAAGTGGTTTTCATACAAATATTCATGACCAATATTTAAAACAAAAGTGTGCTACGTTGTCTGATGCTGAGCGGAAAGTTGTCTTGATGCTGGATGAAATACACATATCACAAAATATTTCATACAAGGAAGGAAAATTAGAAGGATCAGCGTCAAATTGTCCTATGATGGAAGCAAGCAATGCACAAGCTTTCATGATTTCTTCAATTTTATCTAAATCAAAAGATGTTGTAGCCATTATTCCTGTCAAAAATGTAAATGCTGCTTGGTTAAAAGAAGCCATAAATAATATTTTAATTAAATTACACACAATTGGATTTTTTGTTTTATGCGTTATCTCAGATAACAACATAATAAATAGGAATGCTTTTTCATCGATGGCTGGTGGAAAACTTCTTCATGATGTACCTCATCCTTTGAATCCTGATCTACGTTTATTTTTCCTTTTCGATTCTGTTCATCTTTTCAAGTGTATTAGGAATAACTGGCTCGTGCATAAAGATGAGGAGAAAACATTCATTTTCCCAAACCCAACTACCACCACTGAAATTCAATTGAAAGCATGTTTTCCACATATGAAAAAATTGTATAATGAGGAGAAGCCATCACCTGTGATGCACCCTCTTTAAATTATAATCTCTACACCCAACAACAACGGAGAAACAGAATGTAAAATTTATGTTGAATATTTTTAAAATCAGGAACGTCACAGCTTTGGAGCATTATGAAAGTAAATGGCAGTTAGACACCCAAGGCACACGGCTATTTATTTCCTTTTGCATCAAGCTATGGAATATTTTTAATGTTAAACACCCTTTTAAAGGAATCAGATTGAGGGATGACAGCTGTAAACCAATTTCTTCCTCTACTAATGACCAGAATTTGATGACATTGGAAGGAGCTGTTGAATGGTTAAACAAATGGAAAGATTTAAAGTTACAACCAAGAGAGGGAACCTTATCCAATGAGACGATGACAGCTTTGAGTCATACATTGTCTGCGACCATTAAATTATGTAAATATCTTCTTGATGAGAATAGCTTTAAGTATGTCTTGTTAGGAAAATTCCAGACTGATGATCTAGAATTTCGATTCAGTCAGTACAGGCAGATGAGTGGATGTAACTTTCATGTTTCAGTGCAGCAAATTCTTGAAGGTGAAAAAAAGCTGAAAATGTTGAGTGTGCTGAAACTTGTTTCTGCGTCCAATGGAACTATCAAGCTGAAGGACATCTTGGACCCTCTCGAGGAAACAAGGTCACATGTAACCTCAACGTCTTGTGACAGTGATTTTGATTATTTCTCACCAATTTTATGTAATTGTGCCAACATTGAAATAAGTCAAGAGCAGTTGAAAGCCCTTATTTTTATAGCTGGATACTGCATTGTGAAACCACTGCGTTTGACAGAATGTTTGTATTGGAAACATGATTTTTGTGTTGATCGTCAGTTGCATGTAGAAGGATCAGAGGAAACATTTTCTTACATTTCGTCCTTGGATAGAGGTGGATTAAAGTGGCCCTCTGATTACGTTGTACAAATCGTATCAGAAATATTCAAGATTTTTCAATTTCTGATTGCAACTGAAGACCACGAGCAGAAATTTTTATCTAGTTTTAACCAGCGACTTCTTGTCATGAGATTAACAACTCAACAACTGACGGACTTGAATCTGTATGGGGGAAAGTGTCATGAATGTGAAAAAGACCACAAGGATATCGTTACAAAGCTTTGCAAACCAGCCATCAACATCTTTCTGAATAATTATTCCAAAATTATGTCAGACAAAGCGTCTTCTTCTAAGAACCAAAGGAAATTGAAAACATTTACCAAGAGAATCTAATTATTTGTTTACATCCACTCATCGAAACACCAATAGCTTTGAACTGTTTGTTCCTTTTACCTTCACCTACACATATTTCTAATGCAGCCTCAATCATTTTGATTGTGACGGTCCCAAGCCCGACTTAAATGCAGAGGGGAAATATTTTGTGATAAATTCTTTGGATTTTACTGTATAACTCAGAACTGGGCGAAAAGTGTGCAATTTTCATATCGGAGGTGGGTAGTCTATATTACTTGATAATCATGAAGACATATGCGGATCGTGCATTTATTCATGCTGCTCCCGCTGTCTGGAAGTCCTTACCATTTAGCCTCAGGAACGGGGTCATGGATTCCGAGTCATCTTTTAAAAAGAAATTAAAATCTCATCTTATGGAATGCTCACTAGATTAAAACAAAAATACAAAACAAAACAAAACAAAAAGAAGCATCCAAATTAGTAGACAACGCGTTTTTCCCTGATGTAGGTTAGTAAAATAGTTTTAAATTTCATAAAATTTTAACGAATAACTCTACCTGATAATAAATTTCTTTAGGTAAACATAGACGATTTGTGAGATGGCTCTTACCCTCAGATGGTTCACATTTATCAGATTGTTTATGATTTCAAATGCATTGATATTGATTTCTAATAATAATGTTATGTATTTATGTGTATATTTATATCATGTGTGGGGATATTTGTGGGAATATGAGTGCTTACGTATAAATGTGTGTGTGTGTGTGTGTGGGTGCGTTCGTTTGTATGCCAATTTCTTTTAAAACTGATGTTTTACATCGGTGAATATTGTGCGCCTAGAGCTGTTTTACTATGGGATTAGGCGCTATATAAATAATAATAATAATTATTATTATTATTATTATTATTATTATTATTATTATTATTATTATTATTATTATTATTATCATTATAATGAAAATGATGATGATGATGACGATGATGATGATGATGATGATGATTATGATGATGATGATGATGTTGATGATGATGATGATGATGATGATGATGATGATGATGGTGATGATGATGAAATTATTCTAAAAAACAGTACAACAACACATCAACTACCACTACTACTACTACTACTACTACTACTACTACTACTACTACTACTACTACTACTACTACTACTACTACTACTACTACTACTACTATACTACTAACTACTACTACTACTACTACTACTACTACTACTATACACTACTACTACTACTACTAGCACTACTAGCACTACTACTACTTCTACTACTACTACTACTACTACTACTACTACTACTACTACTACTACTACTACTACTACTACTACTACTACTACTACTACTACTACTACTACTTCTACTACTTCTACAACAACAACTATTACCACTACTTTTACAACAATAACAACTAGCACTACTACAGCTACTTTTACAATAACAACAACTAGCACTACTACAGCTACTTTTACAATAACAACAACTACCACCACTACCACTACTTTTACAACAACAACATCAACAACCACTAATTTTACAACACCAACAACTACAACTACTACGACTATTGTTACAACAACAACTACCACTACTTTTGCAACGACAACAGTAACAACCAGTACCACTACTTTTACAACGACAACAACTACCACTACTTTTACAACGACAACAGTAACAACCAGTACCACTACTTTTACAACGACAACAGTAACAACCAGTACCACTACTTTTACAACGACAACAGTAACAACCAGTACCACTACTTTTACAATGACAACAGTAACAACCAGTACCACTACTTTTACAACGACAACAGTAACAACCAGTACCACTACTTTTACAACGACAACAACTACCACTACTTTTACAACGACAACAGTAACAACCAGTACCACTACTTTTGCAACAACAACAGCTTCCACTATTAATAGATAACAATTTACTGTACCTATACAATAACAAGAAAATATATATCCATATCTCCAGATCGACAATTGATAATGTTACATGAAAATCCTAAAACTGAATTATTGTCCTAAGCCCATGCCCCAAACACAACAATATTTATCTACACAATTTATCTTCTCTATTAAAATTCGTTACGGTCTGTTTCTTTTATAAACACCCAACTTCGATACTCTGGAAAAACAGGTATTTAACAATTCGGCCAGAAAACTCGTCCTACGGATATTGATCAATTTAAATGACCCTCATCTTGACAAAAACTCTCAAATCAGGGACTTGTTTTAAGACTTTGCGAAGTCCCAGGTTTGAGAGTTTTATGCCAAGACGAGGGTGATTTAAATCGATCGATATTTGAAGACCGCGTTTTCTGGCTAAATTTTTAATTCATGTTTTTCCAGGTTATGGCCATTTATTAATATATTGGTGTGGTTTAGCTGACAGTGTGTCAATTTTAATGCTGAAAGAATTTAACCTAAAAATAAATTTATGAACGTGGACGACGTGCGTCATTGATGCGGTTTTGCCGTGCTCAATCGTAGCCATCGTTATGTTATAGATAGTATGCGCTTGGCTAAGAAGCTCATAATATTGCCATCCGGAAGTATAACGGACCAACACACAAAACTGTGTGTAACCTTGAATGTTTATAGTCTGGTTCATACAGTTTAGTGAGAACTACTCATAAACGTGGATGGCAAAAAGTAATAACAAAGACCTGAGGGACGTCAACTGCATACTATCTATAGATAGTATGCGCTTGGCTAAAGAAGCTCATAACATTGCCATCCGGAAGTATAACGGAACACCACACAAAACTGTATGTATCCATGAACGTTTTTAGTCTTCCCTCATCTTTATTGATACATTCTTCACTTCAGTCAAACTACGAATACGTTCATTTCTCATTTTGAAAATTTCAAAGTTTCAAAGTTTTCAAAGTTTATTCAATCTTAGGCTTTCGCCAATAAATCAACAATTTGATGCCAACATACATGAAGTGGAAAAAAAAAAAAAAAAAGAAAAAAAAAAAGGTAAATGGAACCAAAAAATAAATGATACACCACACAAAAATACAACAATCGTAATAACATCAATACGTTCAATAATAAATAATAATAATAATAATAATAATAATATAATAATAATATAATAATAATAATAATAATAATAATATATAATAATAATAATATAATAATATAATAATAATAATAATAATAATAATAATAATAATATAATAATAATATAATAATAATAATAATAATAATAATAATAATAATAATAATATAATAATAATAATAATAATAATAATAATAATAATAATAATAATAATAATAATAATAATAATAATAATAATAATAATAATAATAGTAATAATAATAATAATAATAACAATAATAATAATAATAATAATAATAATAATAATAATAAAAGAAGAAGAAGAAGAAGAAGAAGAAGAAGAAGAAGAAGAAGAAGAAGAAGAAGAAGAAGAAGAAGAAGAAGAAGAAGAAGAAGAAGAAGAACAAAAACAACAACAACAAGAATATCAATAATAATAACAATAATAATATTACCATCATCCTTACACCCCAATCATCACCGTTACCACCACCACCATTACCATTATCACTACCACTATTACCATCACTTTTACATTTCCAATCAGTTTTTCTCATTTAAAAAAAAATTTTTAAAATAAAAAATTATTGATACCCATCACAACAGACCTCCTCACTACCACGAAAATTCCCGTAGTACTACGGCTAAATCCCGGGCTGGATATAATGAAGGTTTTTTAATTAAATGTCATTTCTTGAAAACGAAGTTCTGGTGTCAGAGCTATCACATAGAGTTAATATTTTTCCCCACGCATTATAAGGACAAACTGGTGATTTTTAAGGGTAGTTAAAATGTCTACGATGTTATTTACCCTGAAAACTACTTATTACATTTTCCTATTTCAAGTAGGCAGGTCTGCTATGATAAGTATCAGATCCATAGTCAAAATAAGACAAACAAAAATAACTTTTATTTTAATCAATAATCCATACAATTTGATGACAACATACATGAAAGTGAGAAAAAAAGGTACATGAAACCAAAGCATAAAATGATACCATAAATAATCATAAAAATACAACATTGTAATACCACCAATATTTACAATAATAATAATAATAATAATAATAATAATAATAATAATAATAATAATAATAATAATAATAATAATAATAATAATAATAATAATAATACTAATAATAATAATAATAATAATAACAATAATAATAATAATAATTATTATTATTATTATTATTATAATTGTGAAAATAACAGAAGCGCCGCAGCAATAATATCTAGTATTGTATTTGTAAATGGGGACCACGCTTATATCCCATTCGTTGACAATTAAGAAGATAGGGATTATATCATGGTAATTCTGTTTTGGATAATAAAGTTATTGACTTTTAGTAATACTAGGTGCTCCAAAATGCTTTGGTCTGGGTGATCTTTATCTTCGGGGAAATTCCAACATAATAACGAGCCCACCACTTATTTAACACATTTCTATCGTTGATTAAAGTTCTAGAAGAATGGGATTTTGCGAACATTGTCTAAAAGTTACAGACATATTAGTTTAACGTATTGTTTGGTAGAATTACAGAATTAATTCCCAAAGACAAATAATTGAATCTTTTAGAATATCACAAACATTTCAGTAATTTTCCGTACTATAGTCTAGAGTGAAACGAGCTTGCGTACTTCAATTATTCCATGTCAAGGGTTGGTTTCTGTGTTTTTAAGAATTTTAAGGCGTTTGTGACGCATTGAAAGAACAGAAAATGTATAAGGTAGTCTAAAAGTATACTTTTCTCAAAGGCACCTGAGGATAAATAAGGCAAAGGTAAATGGTGCGGATAGGGCACCAAGAGCACCCCTCGGTGTACTTAGATTGAAATCGCTTAGAAGTCAAAGATACAAGCAAAGGGTCCTAACAAGTGAAGTACAACACTTCTTTTACAAATCACATCAAAACAGAAGAACCAAGAAAGGAAGAAAAAAAAATATATATATATACATATATAGGTTATATACACTGGTTATGATATCAATGCTGATAATAACAACAACAACAACAGCAACAATAATAATTATAGTAATATTAATAATAATAATAATAATAATAATAATAATAATAATAATAATAATAATAATAAAAACGAAAACACAGGCCTTTGTTATTGTTTTTGCCATCCGCGTTTGTGAGTTGTTCTCACTAAACTGTATTAACCAGACTATAAAAGTTCATGGTTACACAGAGTTTGTGTGTTGGTCCGTTATACTTCCGGATGGCAATGTTGTGAACTCCTTGGCCAAGCGCATTCTATCTATAGATAGTTCGAAGATGACGTCACTCAAGTCTTTGTTATTGTTTTTTTTTTGCCATCCGCGTTTATGAGTAATGCTCACTGAACTGTTTTAACCCGCCTATAAACGTTCATGGATACACACCGTTTTGTGTGTTGGTCCGTTATAGATAGAATGCGCTTGGCCAAGGAGTTCACAACATTGCCATCCGGAAGTATAACGGACCAACACACAAACTCTGTGTAACCATGAACTTTTATAGTCTGGTTAATACAGTTTAGTGAGAACAACTCACAAACGCGGATGGCAAAAACCATAACAAAGGCCTGAGTGACGTCATCTGCATACTATCTATATTTCCAGATGGCAATGTTATGAGCTTCTTAGCCAAGCGTATACTATCTATCGATAGTGTGCGCCAATCGAAGTATAAAGGACCAACACATTAAAGTATGTGTAACTTTGATCGTTTTTTCTCTCATTAGTAAATATAAGTCACGATGGGACGAATGTGTTGCTTATCTACTGTGTAGCCTTGTTCTAAGCACTGCATATTATATAGAACGAAGGTGACGCAATTTTGGTCTTTGTTATCAGTTTTTGTCATCCACGTTTATGAGCACATCTGCTCAGTAAATTGTATTAACCAGACTATAAAAGTTACATGGTTACACATGGTTTTTTTTCTGTGTGTGTTGGCCCGTTATACTTCCAGATGGCAATGTTATGAACTTCTTAGCCAAGCGCATACTATCTACAATTTCTTCCCCCAGCCAGAAGTACATATAGATAGTATGCGCTTGGCTAAGAAGCTCACAATATTGCCATCCGGAAGTATAACGGACCGACACTCAAAACTATGTGTAACCATGAACGTTTAAAGTCTGGTTAACAGAGTTTAGTAAGAATTACTCATAAACGCGGATGGCAAAAAAACAATAGCAATGACCCGAGTGACGTCAACTTCGATCTATCTATAATTTTAATATTTATTCCCAGACTATCTACGCTATTTACACCCGCTAGATCGCTCGCGCTGATGTAAATTTCACCCCTTTAGTTCTTTGTTTAGTCCAAAGACTGTAGGTACATAGTGTGGCTTCATGAATAGCTCGTAACGCGTTTGTCCGAGACAATAGACATGAATAGTCTTGGACTATCGTCATAGTCTCGGTCTACGAGGGGTTTATTTTCACGAGATCCGTTGCCAATCCTCACTCACTAACATTGCCACTCTGGGTTCAAAATGATACAGCAAATACGCTTCTACAGTCGTAACGTCACTTCCTTTGTAAAGACGCATGGAAACTTAGTAACTGGCTCTAAACTATCGGAACAATGGCGGACGCCCTTATGAAATATTTCTCCGACGAGCATAAAAGTGTATCCAGAGGGGAAAGAAAACAACACAAATCTGATCATGTTTTGACTTTTACACATTCTGATCACAAGACATATAAAAAGTTCTATCCAGTATGAAGAATAAAAAGTACCGATATTCTTTGTTAAGAACCACGATTGCCGCCGTTGCTTGACGACATCACATCAGACTAATGAATCGAATTGTACACTGTGTATACACTTGACATAAACAATTGTAACATTTTAATAGTTGAAAGCCAGAGGCGTAGCTTTCTGTTGTAATTTCTACACTCATAAAAACTGACAATAATATGGATAAAACATGCAAATGAGAAAAATTTACAACTAATTCTTCAGAGAGGCGAAGCTCGTAATATTTTTCATACGGGAGGCGAATAACAATACCATTAACAGATGACACACAACCAGGAACTCAGAGTTCGGTGAGGTCAAATTAATAATTATGTCATTTTAATTGGATTCAGGAGTCTGATGTCACGCCGCCCGGCAACGGCGGCCATCTTGGTTCTAAACAAAGAAAATCATTACTGTTTATTCTTCATGCTGGCTAGAACTTTTCATATGTCACGTGATCAGAATGTGTAAAAGTCAAAACATGATCAAATTTATATTTTTTTTCCTCTGGATACACTTTTATGCTCGCCGGAGAAATATTTCATACGGGAGTCCGCCATTGTTCCGATAGTTTAGAGCCAGTTACTAAGTTACCATGCATCATTAGGAAGGAAGTGACTTTACGACTGTTGAAGAGTATTATCCATCTCTTGTATCAAAAACTGCGGTTGCTTTGAAAGCTTATAGATAGTATGAAGTTGACGTCACTCACGTCTTTGTTATCGTATTTTGCCATCCGCGTTTATGAGTAATTCTCACTAAACTGTATTAACCATACTATAAAAGTTCAAGGTTACACATAGATATGTGTGTTGCTCCGTTATATTTCCGGATGGCAATGTTGTGAGCTTCTAAGCCAAGCGCATACTATCTATAGATAGAATGCGCTTGGCCAAGGAGTTCACAACATTGCCATCGGAAGTATTACGTTCCAACACATAAAACTCTGTGTAACCTTGAACTTTTATAGTCAGGTTAATACAGTTTAGTGAGAACAACTCACAAACGCGGATGGCAAAAACAATAACAAAGGCTTGAGTGACGTCATCTTCTTTCTATCTTTTCTGTACAAAACTTGTTTGGTGTTTAAGAAATTAAGATTCAGTGATATTTTACATTAGTACATTGAAAGCCCCCCCCCCCCCCTAGTGAACATAATTCAAGAATTGCAAACATGTACCGCTCTGGGTTGGTGTCCACTGTGTATTCATGGCTTGTCTCGTGAGAACTCTATGACAGTTAGTCGAGGATTGTGTCTTTGTGAAAGGCATTTCTCCTCGTCCTATCGAAAACGGGCGTTTTATATTCGGAGGATCACCCTGGTTTTTTATACTAATGTCTTTATCCGAAATATGTATATAAACACCTAACAGGCTGCTTGTGTCGTCTTATATATTACATATTATTATTTTTTTTTAATTGAGCTTTTATATAGCGCAATATCCACTTAACGTGCTCAAAGCGCTTTACAAGGGGTCCCTGATCAACAGGAACATTTAACATGTAGGACGAGACATGACGCCTGTTTAATAATAATAATAATAATAATAATAATAATAATAATAATAATAATAATAATAATAATGCTGAAAACTTATATAGCGCTATAACTCCGAGACACCAGACTCTAAGCGCTTAAATTACAAATTACTTTGGCTGAAACATACTCATTCACACACACAAGCACACACACACACACACACATACACACACACAACACAACACACAACACAAACCAAACCTATCTTGCTTCTCATACCATCTACTAAAATCGAAACAAATATGTTTTAAGCGAACGTTTAAAAATAGACAAAGATTCTTTTTCACGAATGCTCTGCGGTAAGGCGTTCCAAATAGAGGGTCCGAAATGAGAAAAGGATCTCATTCCAGCATTTTTCCGAATTCGAGGGATAACTAGTTTTGTGGAATCACTGGCCGAACGTAAGGGGCGGGGTTTTGAATATCTTTCAATTAGTTCTGAAAGGTAGGAAGGGGCAGTACCTTCAAGACAACGATACACTAAAACACAAGCTTTGAATTTAATTCTTTTCTCAACAGGCAGCCAATGCAGGTCATGAAGTAGAGGTCCGGCAGAGTCGCACCTACGCTTCATAAATACTAGTCTGGCAGCGCTGTTTTGGACAATCTGAAGACGTTTCAGATTGTATTGCGAAACGCCAAACAACAGAGCATTACAATAATCCAATTTCGATAGTACGAGGGACACAACCAGGTGCTTGGTCACATCCTCAGATATGAACCGTCTAATGGAAGCAATCTTTTTTAGTTGGAAAAAGAGAGATCTAACCAAATTATTAACCTGATGCTCCATCGACAGTCCAGAGTCTAAGAATGTGCCAAGGTTTTTCACTTTGTCAACAATTTGAATAGAGGCATCCCCTAACTTCAAATCTGTTTCACTTTTCCACTTCCTGTTCCCCACATACAGCACCTCCGTCTTATCATCATTCAGTTTCAGTCTGTTCTCATTCATCCATTTCTTAACACTTTGGATACAATTTTTACTATTGGCTGATACTTCTTGTAAATTTCTCATATTGGAAACGCAGTACAATTGCGTATCATCAGCGTATTGATGGTAAGACAGACCAAAACTTCTGATGATTTTAGACAGAGGGCCAACGTACAAAACAAAAAGAACGGGTCCAAGTACTGAACCCTGGGGAACCCCACAATCAAGAAAGATTTCCTCCGATCTATATTCATCCACCGTAATAATCTGTTTACGATTAAACAAATATGACCTAAACCAATCAAGCGCTGCACCAGACACGCCATAAGTAATTTCAAGACGTTTGAGAAGAAGATTGTGATCAATAGTATCAAAAGCAGACGATAGGTCAAGCAAATTCAGCAAAGAACATGAACCATTGTCTATAACAGAGAGGAGATCATTAACAACCCTAACAAGTGCGGTTTCCGTCGAATGATGTTGCCTATAAGCAGACTGAAATTTTTCTTCAAGACAATTATTTTTAAGATGAGACAGTAATTGTTTCAAAACAAGCTTTTCTAAGATCTTAGAGAGAAAAGGAAGATTAGAGACAGGGCGATAGTTTTTTAAGTTCTCTTTATCGAGATCAGGTTTTTTCAAAATGGGTTTGACATGAGCAACTTTGTAAATGTCTGGTACAGCACCTGACTGCAACGAATTATTAACAATACATGTAAATGGTGTTAAAATTACATCAATGCACTTTTTTAGAATGGCAGTATTTATGGGGTCTAAATCACAACTTTTAGTTGGAGACGACATAATGCAATCACGTAAGTCAGCTTCAGTAATCTTTGAAAAATGTGTTAACGAATTACCATGAAACTTGTCAAATGTTGTAGGGATCGATTCAGACGAGAGTTCCTTCCTGATGGTATCCGTTTTTTCTTTAAAATATTGACCAAAGCGAGTTGGTAGATCTGCACGATCGATTAAAGATGGGAGAGCTGGTTGCGTCTGTTGTCCCAGCAGTTCCTTGGTCAAGGCAAAGAATTGTCTCGAACGTCCCACGTTTTTGAGGCTTTCTTCATAGAATTTCTTTTTGGCCCTGAAATTGACGGCTTTTGCATCATTTCTAGCCGCGATGTATCGCTTCTTATCGACAGCATCTCTGGACTTGAGCCATTTTCTTTCTGCCCGCCTCCTGGCTAATCCATTCAATTTTATTTCGGTATTATACCAGGGTGCTTGACGTCTCACTTTTACTGCTCTAGTTGTTAAGGGAGCATGCTTGTCCACCGTACCAACAATTGACTCGTGGAGACCATTCGCATCATGTTTATTTTTAACGTTATGGTCAAGGTCTTTTTTAAAAATGTTCATGTTTATATTCTTCAAATTACGAGATGTTATCATCTTTTTTACTTCGTGCTTCATTGGAAATAAAACGCAAAACACAATTAAATGATGGTCAGAGATTAATTTATCAATATTTGAGACAGGTGAAGAGAGAGAATGTTCAATGTCTGTAATGACATGATCTATTGTGTGGCCATGGTTGTTTGTAGGACCGCTTACAAGTTGAATATAGTTGTTTGTGTCAATAATCTCCCGAAATACTTTCGATTCATTTTTGTTTCCGAAATAATCAATGTTAAAATCACCCATAAAAATATTATGCTTTTTGTTAATGGATTGCATAGACATAAATTCTCCGAACTCAGATAAAAAATCAATTGTTGATATTTTGTTTTGTTGGCTTGGTGGTGGGCGGTAGACACAGTGAAACGACTTTTTAAAATTATTTTCATGAATGGCAAATCCAGCGTATTCAAAACTTCTAAAATTCTCATGGTGAAATGATATCTTGTCAAAGAGTGACAAGTTGTAAATAATTGCAATACCACCTCCTTTCCTCCCAATGCGTGGAAATGATTTAATACAAAAGCCTTCGGGTGTAATTGCTTTCATAATTGGATCATCGTATGAATGATTAAGCCATGTTTCCAAGATGACAAAAATATTAATTTTATGATCTTCAATAATGTCAATTATGTCTTGAGTTTTATTACGACACGATCTAACATTTAGTAATCCAATTTTTAAACTGGTATGATCACTACGGCCAGGTACTCATTTTACACCTGAGTACGGTGAGAGAATGTGAGAAAAGAGTCTTTTCCAAGGACCCAACTATGCGTCGAACGAGGTTCGAACCCAGGACCTTCCGATCCGCTGTCAACCAGGGAAGAGATAATAAATTATAAATGAGGTCAGCCTGTTTTCAAAACATTAAAGTCCAATTTGAATAAATCTATTCTTACACTATTTGAAACAACCCAAAATTATTTACTAAACAATACCACTGAATGCAACTTTATGATTAGTCTATTTGTTCACGGTAAAGAGAAACAACACATCATTGCTGTAAACATTTGAAAGTTTGAGTCGTATTTTATTGCAAACGATGAAAAGATCAAAGAAATTCGGCATTGTTAGAAAAATGTTTGATCTGTCTATCACTATTGTATTCAAAATGCGTAACGTCAAATAAAATATAGACGAAGCCCGCATGCAAAAAACCTCAGAGAACCGCATTTTGTAGATAGGAGGAATTTGGGATATTACTTGCACACGGGACTTTGACCGGACTGTAATATATCAACGTTTCGGGTTTCACGTAAATGTGTTTTTACTGGTATGTTTCATATGTTTTTGTGAGCAGATTATAATTCAATTCAATTCAATTCAAAAGTTTATTTTTAGTTAATTGTCAATATAACTCATACAAGAATTTAATATTTCCATCAACAAATCAAGTAAGTAAAATCAATAATAAAGCACAGCAAACAATGATAGTAATAATAATGATAATATTAATAATAATACTGATAATGATAATAAAATAATAATAATAATAATAATAATATAATAATAATAATAATAATAATAATAATAATAATAATAATGATAATAATAATGATGATGATAATATAATGATAATAATAATGATAAATAATAATGATAATATAATAATAATAATAATAATAATAATAATAATAATAATAATAATAATAATAATAATAATAATATATAATAATAATAATAATATAATAATAATAATATAATAAAAATAATAATAATAATAATAATAATAATAATAATATATAATATATAATAATAATAATAATAATAATAATAATAATAAATAATAATAATAATAATAATAATAATAATAATAATAATAATAATAATAATAATAATAATAATAATAATAATAATAATAATAATAAATAATATAATAATAATAATAATAATAATAATAATAATAATAATAATAATAATAATAATAATAATAATAATAATATAATAATAATATAATAATAATAATAATAATAATAATAATAATAATAATAATAAATAATAATAATAATAATTAAATATAATAATAATAATAATATAATAATCATCATGATGATTATAATGGTGATAAAAATAATGTAAAAGTATTTTAAGATTTAATTAATAGATAAGTTATTTATTATGGTGTATTAATAATTAATAATTAAATAAAATCGTGAGACAAAAAAAAGAAGAAGTCCTTGGTACAACTCTAATAATTCACATGTTATGAATCAACATAAAATACGACATGACGATAATGATTTTTTACACTGTACAATGGGATTTGTTTACATAAGATTTATATAATCATGAAATGTCATTATAGCAAGAGTAATATCATTGCTGCTACTACCACTACTACTAGTTCTACTACTACTACTACTACTACCACTACTACTACTACTACTACCACTACTACTACTACTACTACTACTACTACTACTACTACTACTACCACCACCACTACTACTACTACTACTACTACTACTACTACTACTACTACTACTACCACCACCACTACAACTAGTTCTACTACTACTACCACCACCACTACTACTACTACTACTACTACTACTACTACTACTACTACTACTACTACCACCACCACTACTACTACTACTACTACTACTACTACTACTACTACTACTACTACTACTACTACTACTACTACACTACTACTACTTCTACTACTACTACCACCACCACCACCTACTACTACTACTACTACTACTACTAACTACTACTACTACTACTACTACTACTACTACTACACTACTACTACTACTACTACTACTACTACTACTACTACTACTACTAGTTCTACTACTACTACTACCACTACTACTATACTACTACACTACTACTACTAGTTCTACTACAACTACTACTACTACTACTACTACTACCTACTACTTACTACTACTACTACTACTACTACTCTACTACACTACTACTACTACTACTACTACTACTACTACTACTCACTAACTACTACTACTACTACTACACAACTACACACTACTACTACTACTACTACTACTACTACACCACCACTACTACTACTACTACTACTACACTACTACTACTACTACTACTACTACTACTACTACTACTACTACACACCACCACTACTACTACTACTATACTACTACTACTACTACTACTACTACTACTACTACTACTACTACTACTACTACTACTAACTACTACTACTACTACTACTACACTCTACTACTACTACTACTACTACTACTACTACTACTACTACTACATCTACTACTACTACTACTACTACACACTACTACTACTACTACTACTACTACTAAACTACTACTACTACTTACTACTACACTACTACTACTACTACTATACTACTACTACTACTACTACTACTACTACTACTACTACTACTACTACTACTACTAGTAGTAGTAGTAGTAGTAGCACCACCACTACTACCACTTATAAAAAACTAATAATAATAACAAGAATAACAATAATAACAACAATTATTATTATTATTATTATTATTATTATTATTATTATTATTATTATTATTATTATTATTATTATCGTTGTAAGAGAGTTAGCTTATAGCAAGTGGGTTTAATGAGTTCACAGTACTTGTATATCAGTTAAACTTGGTCATTCTATTGAGTAGTCAGGTCAGTTTTACGTTCCAAAGTTAAAGGATTCGTCATTATATTGAGTACTAGAAAATTACTTTCTTTGATTGGTGTTACTTGGTATTTGGGGATAATAGCATCAAATTATAGTCGGAATTTATTATTTGAGCGTACAGATTATTTGGGTGTACTGAACGTAAAACTAACGTTTACCAAAAGTAATATTATATCATAAAAGGCGGGGTTTAACATTAATATGTAGGAATTGACGTTTCAGGTTTTAATATGATTTGATCTTACTCTTAGGGGTTGGATTGTAGACTGATAGGGAACTGTCAAAACTAGAAAGAGGTGTGGCTTGAAATAATTTACAATAGGGGAAAAAGATAGCGTTGCTAGATTCGGATTATTATCATTATTATTCTGATTCTACTTTACAATGAGCTGCACTTACCTAAGTTCTAACATCCTACTAAGAATCTTTACTTTACGGACTTAGAAATAATCCACGTATATTGAAAATGGTTACTTAAGGCAAAAGGACTTAACATTTGGATTGATTTTACGGATTTGGAATTTATGAAACTGGTTGAATTATGACCGTGCTATTTGATTTGGATTTGGAATTTATCACAACAAATAAACTGTAAGAAATGAAACTTGGAATCTGGACTTTTATTTGAATGTCTTGATGTTGTGCATTCAATTATCATCACCGGCCCTTGAACTCTTTCTTCATTATTAACATCTACAACACAACGCAAAGGATAATACTACCATCTATCAAAAACACCACTATACGATCATAAGCCATTACATATGTGTGCAATTACGCCACATCGTTGTTATCACCACCATTACCGTCACTACCATCATCACCACCACAACCACCATCATTATCATTATCATAATAAAAATAGTAACAATAACAATGAACAGTGAGAGTGAAAATCAACATCGACAGACGGTAATAAATAATGATGGCAACAACAACGGTTGTGACTATGATCTTCATTGATTACCAATCATATATCTAATGTCACAAGATACTCAAACATTACAAATAGCGAAAAATAAGAATTGTACATACACAATAAAATACACATTAATATAATATATTTCTCATATGTGTGCCAAGCTCAAGGCATGCTCGATTATAATGACAACAAACATACACGTTCCCCTATTCACACCCATTCGCCTACACACGTCCACCAATCCACCCCCCCCCCCACACACACACACACACATACACACATACATAGATACACACACTGATCTACGAAAACACTTGTACAAACAAACAGTCGGCGAAAAAAAATGAATTCAAAGGATTCAAACATGGCTAATAATAGACGATATATCCAAATAATGGATGTCATAATCTTATAGATAGTATGCGCTTGGCTAAGAAGCTCATAACATTGCCATCCGGAAGTATAAAGAACCAACACACAAAACTCTGTGTAACCTTGAACGTTTATAGTCTGGTTTATTCAGTTTAGTGAGAATTACTCATAAACGCGGATGGCAAAAAAACAATAACAAAGTTCCGAGTGACGTCAAATTCATTCTATTTATACATTGACGTATACCACAATAAATAGGTAAATAATCTATTTTTTTTAAAAAATAGATATATGACTAGAATGGGTTTTTTCATTCTCTAGAGATATCAGGTGCCTAACTAACATTTTTTTTATATATTCGTTCAAAACGTTGAGACAAAAAATTCCAAATCTTCTCAATTCTGTCCCCGTGGAATTATTTATAAATTAAATTGTATAAACTTGTACATAATAGTAGGCTCTTCAATTAAATATTTAGGTAAATATTTCTATGAAATAATTATACCGTCTGCCTTCACAGATTATGTGATACTCATTTTCAATTTGTTACAATTTAGACAGAGCCAAGAAGGAAAATCATTTTTGGTTTCTGCCATCTCCCCTTTCGCACATACAATGGGAGCAATCTATAGATAGTTCGAAATGACGTCACTCAGGTCTTTGTTGTTGTTTTTTACCATCCGCGTTTATGAGTAATGCTCACTAAACTGTATTAACCCGACTATAAACGTTCATGGATACACACAGTTTTGTGTGTTGGTCTGTTATACTTCCGGATGGCAATGTTATGAGCTTCTTAGCCAAGCGGATACTATCTATACACTCCTTTGACACACCGTTTATTCACGAACTGGAACCGAACGGAGACGAAATGGAATGGAATCAGTTTACAGCCTTAGAACATTATAGTGTTATGAGGGGAATGTGATTGTCACTGATTCTGTCCCTTACTTGCGGGATGTATAGTCCAGTGGTATGACTGTCGCCTTTGGACCGAAAGGTCCAGGGGTTCGAGTATCGCTCTGAGCGGTGCAGGGTTTAGTCCTTTTAAAAGGCTCTTTCGCATAGTCTCTCAACATACAAAAAAAAAAGCATTCTGGCCGTTAACAGATCTAGCGGGTGTAATTAGCGTAATCTGGGACTAAGTATTAGAATTATATTATGTACTTCTTTCTGGCTGGGGGAAGTAATTGGATTCAGTAGTCTGATGTCACGCCGCCCGGCAACGGCGGCCATCTTGGTTCTAAACAAAGAAAATCATTACTTTTTATTCTTCATGCTGGCTAGAACTGTTCATATGCCTTGTGATCAGAATGTGTAAAAGTCAAACCATGATCAAATTTATGTTTTTTCCCCTCTGGATACGCTTTTATGCTCGCCGGAGAAATATTTCATACGGGCGTCCGCCATTGTTCCGATAGTTTAGAGCCAGTGTTACTAAGTTACCATGCGTCATTAGGTAGGAAGTGACGTTACGACTGTTGAAGAGTATTGTAGTGTTTAGAACAAGGCTACGCGGCGGATAAGCAACATATAAGTGCCATCAATACTTATATTTACTAAAAACATTACACGCAAATTCACAAATGATTTTTACAGCCCTTAACCTGTTTCACTCTCTCTCTCTCTCTCTCTCTCTCTCTCTCTCTCTCTCTCTCTCTCTCTCTCTCTCTCTCTCTCTCTCTCTCTCTCACACACACACACACACACAAACATGGATGGCAAAAAAAACTCACAAAAGAATCAAAACGTTGCCATCCGGAAATATATCGGACCAACACACAAAACTATTGTTACCATGAACTTTATTGCCAAGATAACACAGTTAAGTGAGAATTACTTATAAAAAAACAATAACAAAGACCTGAGTGACGTCCTCTTCGTTCTATCTATTTAAAAAA
>NC_088371.1:4044757-4049757 GCF_034508935.2 Berghia stephanieae | reverse complement strand
AAAAGAAAATATTTGAAGAAAAACTTTCTTTCCGACCAAAGTGAAAAAAAATATGTTCTGTCACAAATGGTTTTGTGTGTTGGGGGAGGGAGGGGGGAGCAGATGGCTGCATAATAGTAGTGATGTGGTTGTTAATTGTTTTGTATACATGTATATATGCATGATTTTAAGCTCCTTTGTTTGTCATAGAGATAGAAATATGGCGCCGCTTGAAACCTTTATTGTTTTGTTTTTTGTTTGTTTGTTTGTTTGTTTGTTTGTTTGTTTGTTTGCTTTGGGCCAATTGAGGTGTCATAATGGGTGATTGTGTTTATCACAGATTCTATCTTCCAGTTGACTAACACTTTTTTTGGGGTACTACAAAAATATAGCGCACCAGGGCGAACCTTGCTACACACAAAGGCGACATTAAAGACAAAAGCGGTGTTGATGATGATGAATGATGATGATGATGATGATGATGATGATATTTAATGGACAACATGTAGGCTACAGTAGAACAGTAAGCAGAGCAGATGTATTCAGCAGTATGTACAGCAGGTCGACTGCAAAATATAATTAGTATGCATATATATATATATATATATATATATATATATATATATATATATATATATATATATATATATATTGAATCGTGTTTGATACAAATATGATACAGATAGTGCTCGACATGTAGCAATGGAGCGAATTATTATTTTAATATTTACCACAATGTTGGAGTCAGTCTACATCGATGTTTCAGGCCTTTTAGCCATCGTCAGTGTCATGGTCTCAAGTGAGTAAAGAGCTACTCGACTATGCATAAAGATATGTAGAATGAGGCCCCAGAATTTACTAGTTACTATAAATGAAAAACAATTAAAGATTTGTTTACAATGAAATAAAAAGAAAGATAAAATTTAATTAAAAGAGATAAACAGTGATTGTGTCAGTTACAATAGAAATGTGAATAAGAATGTTCTTGGCCAAGGAGTTCACAACATTGCCATCCGGAAGTATAACGGACCAACACACAAACTCTGTGTACCCATGAACGTTTATAGTCTGGTTAATACAGTTTCGTGAGAACAACTCACAAACACGGATGGCAAAAACAATAACAAAGACCTGAGTGACGTCATCTGCATACTATCTATAGATAGTATGCGCTTGGCTAAGAAGCTCATAACATTGCCATCCGGAAGTATGACGGACCAACACACAAACTCTGTGTAACCATGAACGTTTATAGTCTGGTTAATACAGTTTCGTGAGAACAACTCACAAACACGGATGGCAAAAACAATAACAAAGACCTGAGTGACGTCATCTGCATACTATCTATAGATAGTATGCGCTTGGCTAAGAAGCTCATAACATTGCCATCCGGAAGTATGACGGACCAACACACAAACTCTGTGTAACCATGAACGTTTATAGTCTGGTTAATACAGTTTCGTGAGAACAACTCACAAACACGGATGGCAAAAACAATAACAAAGACCTGAGTGACGTCATCTGCATACTATCTATAGATAGTATGCGCTTGGCTAAGAAGCTCATAACATTGCCATCCGGAAGTATGACGGACCAACACACAAACTCTGTGTAACCATGAACGTTTATAGTCAGGTTAATACAGTTTCGTGAGAACAACTCACAAACACGGATGGCAAAAACAATAACAAAGACCTGAGTGACGTCATCTGCATACTATCTATAGATAGTATGCGCTTGGCTAAGAAGCTCATAACATTGCCATCCGGAAGTATAACGGACCAACACACAAAACTGTGTGTATCCATGAACGTTTATAGTCAGGTTAATACAGTTCAGTGAGCATTACTCATAAACGCGGATGGCAAAAAACAATAACAAAGACCTGAGCGACGTCATCTTCGAACTATCTATCTTCTTCTTCTAGGTTCCATGCCTGGTCCAGGCTTCGGATACTGCATGAATTATCTCTCTCCATCCCTCCCTGTCCCTTGCTTTTTCAAACAGCTCTTGGATTGTTAGGTTGGTGAAGCCCTTCAGTTGGTCTATGAGTGTTTTTCTTTGTCTCCCCCGGGCGCGTTTACCAGGCATTTTTCCACAACTTGCCAGGTATTCATTCTTATCTTTCCTTACTATGTGTCCGAAAAAGGATAGTTGTCGATCCGCTATTAAGGGCATTAGTTTCCTTTGTTGGTATGTTTGTTTTAGCACTTCTTCGTTCGTTTTGTGTGCAGTATACGATATTCTCTGCATCCTTCTCAAACACCACATTTCAAAAGCTTCAATGTTCTTTTGTGTTTCTGCATTTGTAGTCCAGCTTTCGCATCCGTATAACAAGATTGGCCACACGTAGCACTTCAAGACTCGGAATCTAATCCCGAACGACATCTGTTTGTTTTTTCAAAATGTTTCCCAGGTCCATGAAGGCCTGTTTGGCTTGAGTTATTCTTGCTCGTATGTCTCGGTTACATCTTCCATCTGTTGTCACTATTGAACCTAGGTATTTAGAACTTTCTACGTTGGTAAGTTGCTCGCCGTGAATCGTTATATTGCAGGTGTTGTTGTTTTCGGGGTTTTTCTGTATTACCATGCATTCCGTTTTGGTGATATTCACTTCCATTCCCTTGGCTTCACTATCTACTACCACTTTGTCAACAATCTTTTGAAGTTGGATTTCTGATGTTGCGATGAGTACCGTATCGTCTGCGTATCTTATATTATTTATGTTGTGACCTCCTACTTTTATTCCCTCCATATTAGTTATGCCCCTCATGATTGTTTCTTGGTATAGATTAAACAGATCTGGTGAGGCAACACACCCTTGACGGACTCCTTTCTTAATAGGAATGGAATTTCCTGTAGAGTTTCCGATTTTGATAGATGCCTGCTGGGTGTAGTATAATGTTTGCATGAGTCTGAGGTCTTTCTCATCAGCGCCAATGGAACTATCTATACCAGCAAACAAAACTACGTGTAAGCTAAAACGATTATATTACAATTCAAACATTTATTTAGTGAGAACTGATCATCCAAAGGTGTTCTAAAAACAATAACAAAGAAAATCCGTGAGGTGTTTCATTTTGTTGGTAGGAAATTGAAAGAAATTTTAATTCCGAGATATAAACGTCCGCGTTTAATCGTAGCCATCGTTATGGTATAGCCTGATACTGAAATCCAAAAGGACTGGCAGTTTGACGTCATTATTTGGTTTTTGCACCGCCTAGTGAGTTGTCGTTAGTAGAGCTCATGAAAACAAGTTATTTCATTGGTTGAACTATTGAATACAACTCACGATTTGTTTCTTTTGTGGCAAAAGACTGGCATTTTGACGTCATTTTTTGGTCAGTATCAGGCCATAACTTTACGAAGGCCACGGTTTGATTCCTGTACGGATCGGCAACTAAAACGAGTGAGTTGCACTCACTTTGTTATGACAAAACAAGAGAGATACTGAGAGGAAAGGTCAGAGAGAGGGCAAGACGGACCTGAGTGGAACATGAATGCACTCAGTCTACAGTCTAAATATTTTTATATTTATTATATTTATTATTATTTACAAATTTATAGTGTCCCAAAGATATCAAAAATCCATGGAACAAATAGACAAACACTGTGCTGGTTATTTTTTTTAAAACACACAAAAACGAGCTTTTAATAGCGCATTATCGTCTAAACGTACTCAAAGCGCTTTACAAAGGGTCCCTGGCCAAAAGCAATACTTAATAATAATCATTGCCTTTTTCACCCTGGGTCAGGGTAAAGGCTGCAGACAAACAGTTTCCATCCTTCTCTATCCCGAGCTAACTTTTTTTTTTATCTCGTTCCATGTCTTATCACTTCTCTGTATATCAGCTTCTTTAATTCGAAGCTGCTTGTTTGGCGAAGACGTCATCGGATCAGCAGAGTCTTTTGGCTTTGTCTGTTGTCCTTCATAAATTCTGTCATTGCAGAAACTCTTCGGTCGCCCAAGCTAAAAAAAATTCAAAGGAAATTTTGTACATAATATTTCTCGCCTACCAGTAATGTCGACAATAAGGAACCAGTTAGTGAGTACACTCATGGATTCGTCTCCGTGAGAGCAGCGTAGTAGTAGGATATGACGTATACAGACAGGTTACCCCAGATCAAGACGACGCAATCCAGGATGCGAACCAGAAATATCCCCACGAGCACACTGTACTTGACCAAGGGCGAAACTGCGACATCCTGGTTCTCCCTCGCCATGACTTTTTGGGTTAAATGTGTGGATTGCCGTTTTCTGATGACAATAGATGAATATATATATATATATATATATATATATATATATATATATATTATATATATATATATATATATATTATATATATATATATATATATATATATATTAAGCAGTTCTCACGTCATTGAATGCAAGTGGAATGCGCCAAGATAAATACAGCATTATGATGGGCATAGAATCTAAAAAAAAAATTATGACTAAGTGCTAAAAGAATGTTTTCGTATAATAAACTAAATGCATTATGTGTGATGGGATGGTGAGAATATTGAACAAAATGTGACTCACAAGAACTTTTTATTTGTTGGATGTAGTTCAGAGTTGCGTCCAAGCTGCTGCAACTATAATTTCATTTTTGGCTAAACCACTTTGTATAACAAGCAGTTATCCACTGGCAAAGTCGAAGTCGTAAATTCGACAGCTTACCTAAATATTTTCAAACATTTTTACGATGGTACTCACATGGCAACACCTTTCCAGCACTCTAAAATTGCAATGTTTTCGCGTCTAGATTACATGTGCACTTATATTAACACGTATTTATTATTAATATAACATGTATAACATTTCACTATATATATACAAACCTAGTGACTCGAAATATGATTTCCACAAAAAAGAAAAAGAAAACCAATAGAAGTAAAGAAGAATCCACACAAAAGAAAACAATGACCTAAGGAATAGAGAAAAAGAATAATCACTTCAGAAAAATAACAATAATATCCCTGAACTCAATAGATCAATATGTTATATTCAATTTG
>NC_088371.1:3997257-4032257 GCF_034508935.2 Berghia stephanieae | reverse complement strand
GAAAATGTGAGGAAAGAGCCTTTTCCAAGGACTCAACATATGCGCCGAGGGGGGTTCGAGCCCAAGACCTGCCGATCCGAAAGCGAGTGTCACACCACAAGACCACATAGCCGCTCGGTGGATAGTATCATGCTTTATAAGACCGCAGTCCGTACAAATAAAAAACAACATGTATTGCATTATTTTAACAAAATTATAAACTATGGCATTACTTACGTACCAGTAATGTTGACAATAAGGAACCAGTTAGTGAGTACACTCGTGGATTCGTCTCCGTGAGCAGCGTAGTAGTAGGATATGACGTATACAGACAGGTTACCCCAGATCCAGGGGACGCAATCCAGGATGCGAACCAGAAATATCCCAACGAGCACACTGTACTTGACCAAGGGAGAAACTGACATGACCTGGCTCTCCGTTTCCATGATGTTTTGTTCAATTGTGTGGATTTTATTCTGTTTTTTTTTTCATATGAGAAATATATATATATCCTTTCTTTAAAAAATATAGCATTGTGGAGAACATTGTGCTTATTTGAGTCAATAAAAAAAATTATACGGCGCACAACCCTACTGAAAAATTTGAAAATTAGAAATTTATTTTTTTACAGATAGATAAACAGATATTTAATTTCTTTTTAAAATTTAAAGTCAGTTTGAAAGTTCGTTGAGTCAAACCGATATCATGAAATATGTACCGACGACACTAACACTCTCAAAAACAACCAATTTCGACACTGTAAAAAGTTGTCAGTTTGGCGTTTTTACGCAAATCGTCGCATTCGAAATAATGCATTCACTTAATTACTTTAAGGATTTCAGATCTACACTGTTTTCAACAGTTTTTATCTATTTATGACATCAAGTATTATTATTGCCCCTTTGATGCTTTCAATGTAATGGTTTCGGGTGGATAATACCCAGGTTTAACTTCTTTAGTAATCAACTTTATGTTGCTGTGTCACGGGTCAGAGGCTATAGCGGCTTACACTTCATGTTGGGCCACACAGAAAAATCAATAGAGGATGTACCAAATTGCACAGACAACGTTGTTTACCAATCTGCCCTCATTAAATGATGGTGGGCATGGTATCGAATGAAAATAGTTCCTTCCCGCGAAATTGCGGGTTTTTTACTAGTGTATATAAATATGATCAACTTCTACAATATTGTTTCGATCATTCTCTCTCATTCTCGTGAGGAAGTGAAAGTGAAAGTAGATTGTTGTATTTATCGTACTTTTTCGGCTTCGCGATTATGGTGGTTCGTAATTACATAAAAGGTGTTTGCAACATGGCCACAAAACGGCAATTGCCTGACACATAACGTTATTTATCAGCCACAGTTACACGCCCAGACACACCAAAACAAGAAACATACATTGGCCTCACTGCGTGTTCATTCAAAACCAGATACAACCTGCATAAATATTCATTCAAAAATATACACTAAGCGAACACATTTGGAACCTCAAAGAAAAACAAAACATACAACACAGCATAACATGGAAAATCATCTCCAGAGCATAGTCGTACTCCCTTTCTTCTAAGATTTGCAACCTCTGCTTGGAAGGAAAAAAAAATTCTACATCATCACTAAACCGAACATGGCAACACTCAAAAGAAGAAACGAACTAACAGACATAGAAAAAAAACATCTCTTATGCAATTAGGAACCAACATAATCGCGAATCCGAAAAAGTACGATAAACATAACAATCTACTTTCACTTTCACTTCCTGATGAGAGAATGCTCGAAACAACATTATAGAAGTTGATTATAATTATACTTGAAATATTATATAAATATATCATTGAGCACTATTATTCATATATCTATTGTTCTCATCATCAAATCTGTGAATGTGGAGCAAATGTGTCAGACATTAAAGTAAGTGAATTTTATTGATTTTGTTTTCTAATTGCTGTGTAGTTTAGATTAAGTTTTAAAAAATGATGATACCTGTAGGATTTGTTAGGTAATTGGTTTGGTGACAGCAAAGAGCGTGTACGTAACGATTGTTATGTTACCAAGAGCTCTCACTTCCCGCTTTTGGTGAAGCCAAGCATCTTCCGTCTTCTACTCGTATTTTCTTCATTGTATCAGTAAGCCTAGCGCGCATGATACACGCGGAGCACACCCACCTCGCTGTCTCGCCTGGCACGCGACAATAGCATTGCGGTTAACAGAAGTGAGAGCTCTTGGTAACTACGTTACCCTACACACTCTTTGGTGACAGCTTTACAAAAGATTGAGATAACATTTTATTATGTTCCTGGTTTATCAGACTTGACAACTTGCCCTTGATATGAATGCCACGTTAGTGACAAAAAAGTAGGCCTACCACAAGTTGTTGTTTTTTTTTTTTTTTGATAATTATACAATGATGGTATTGATTTATCTGTTTCTGTACACTTAATTATCGATCTTACTATTCGATTTCCAGTAAATTGTAAATGGTAAGAAGAAAGTGATCAGAAAAATAAATGTGCCCGTCAATGATGTGACACTGTATAACGAAATATCTGTAGAAAACGGTAGGGGCTGCATGTCAATACAAATCCAAAAAAAATAAAAAAATTAACACGATGCCACTCTAACGTTTCAATCATACTGCAACCACCATTGAGTACATACGATACAAGTTATATTGCATTTTACTTTATTTAATTTATGTTCCATGTTAATTTGTGTATTGTTGTGCTGACGAAACGTCCATTGTCTGTTTTGTTCCAATACGAAACCTCTCCATTTTCACTCTTTCGTTAGTATTTTAACGAAATATCTGGTTTGTTAACAAGTAATTGTACCATGCATAAGATATTAACAACAATGCATGGTAGTCATTGAAATTTTAAAGGTATTGATAATTGTTGGGTTTCTGTATGTTATTAAAGTACAAAATGTGTGTCTGACCCTCTTTCCCAGATTTCAACCGAACTATGACTCCAATTATCTCAACAGAAAGATTGAGACAAAATAGAATGAGCATGATAGAGGAGGAGAAACTCAGGATGAGGGAAACGAATCAACAGCAGCAGAGAAACTCCAGATTAAATCAGGTTGACTTAAAATGAAAAGAATTTAGCATGAAAAATAGTGAAAAGGAGAAGAAATGGCACGCAGAGCAACAACAGAAGAATTTTTTTTTTTAAATCAGCGGGTCTCCAACTCGCATAACAGTGTGTATCCAGAGGAGAAAAACATTATAAATCTGATCATGTTTTGACTTTTATACATTTGATCACATGACATGTGAAAAAGTTCATGCCTGCATGAAGAAAAAAACGTACGATTGTCTTTGTTTAGAACCAAACTTCTCGTTGCTGGGCGGACGTGACATCAAGACTATTGAATCCAATTATCATTGTGGTCAGGATATTATTACGCGTCGAAATCTAATTTTAGATACGTGCTGGAGGGGAAAAATCCTGAACTCCTGCGGTTTTGTTGGGGTTTTTTTTACATAGGATAAAAGGGACGCCTCATAATATTGTTATCATTATAGATAGTATGCGCTTGGCAAAGAAGCTCACAACATTGCCATCCGGAAGTATAACGGACCAACACACAAAACTAGTCTATGTGTAACCCTGAACGTTTATAATCAGGTTAATACAGTTGAGTGAGAATTACTCATTAACGCGGATGGCAAAAAGCAATAACAAAGACATGAGTGGCGTCAGCTTCATACTATCTATGCTATAGTAAAATCGTGTTTACCCCATAAAAGAAAAGGAGTAATAATATTATATAAGATTCTTACACTTTTCCTCTTTTTTTTTTTTTTGAATAGGCTTCCACAGTCGTGACGTCACTTCCTCATAACAACGCTAACACGTCATTTCCTCTTAACAACGCTATCAGCGTTTCTCACTTGGAAATCGATAAAACAAGAAACAAAAAAACCCTCTCCAATGTTGTCAACAATCAGATGCGAAACGGTGAACCACTTAAAACAATGAAAAATTCGATTAATCTGATTTTAAAAGCAACTGTGTTCGTAGAAAAGACCGCAGATTGATTGTTTCTGCTAGGCAAGTGTGACGTGTCGCACTTTTTGTTTGTTCCTATTCCGAACGCCCCCCCCCCCCCCCCCCCCCCATCGCTACACTTCGCCATTCCAAGTCTGCAGGGATACAGAAGCCACTAGCGTTGGTTGTTATTAATTGTAAGCAAATGAAATGTGTGTCGTTTTATGAGTCGAGATTGGCATTGACAATGTGTTGCCAGGTTGGTGGATTTTTGATGATGTGTTTACCCTTTAAAAAGTAAATGTATAGCAATCAAGTCTAATAATTTTTTCTTTCTCTTCCCCCCCCCCCCCCTAAAGTGACTTTTAGGAGCACCTATTGTGAGTATACTTTTTGCCTAGATCTATACAACACAACCTAATTTAGATTAACCGAAGGTGAAAACAATATCCGACAGTCTAACTCCCGCCAAAACAAAATCGAAATTCCGAATCTTCATGCCTTTAAAAAGGAAGTAGTTGTAAATAGGTAAGTAGCGTTTAGTAACATAATTTTTATTCTGAGGCATTACGCAATTGTTGATTGTAAGTAGCAAATGGCGGATTTTTTGGCGGATTTTGGGTAAATGTCGCAGGTTAAGTAGGATAAAGTTGGCGGATTTTGGCGGATTTCTGGCATAAAGTTGGCGGTATTTTTGCAAAGACACCTGGCAACACTGTATGACGCATCAATAAGTTAAATAGGTAATAGGATGGTTGCTGCAGTCGATCGCAGGCTGGGTTTTATTAACTACATTTACATAGTAATTGTTTTCAACAATTGTGAATCATCTACTTTATCTGCTTTATATCTATTTTTCATATTGCTCAAGCCTTGTATTGTTGTCCGTTTGACGTTAGGGAGAGGGATGGGTTGGGGTTGCGGCGATAACTGTTGTGATGGGTGTGGGCTGGTGATAGTACACACTGATAGTTGTGTCATGTCGCGACACATGTGTCAACAATGGAACCAATGCAGTTGGTCATGAGTCGAAGAATATGATGAGCGAAGTTCTTGATTGATTGCAACAGGAGACTTTTGTACAATTTATGATAATAATAATAATAATAATAATAATAATAATAATAATAATAATAATAATAATAATAATAATAATAATAACAAAAACAAATCACTTGTATAGCGCGTAAATTCCATGAATTTACGCTCTAATGCGCTTTACAATAAAAAACGAACTCACAAAGGGAAAATATAATAAAAACTGCTTGATATAATAACATGATGCTTTTCAGTCCAGCAAAGGTGGGAATCCCCAAACTGGCATGTTGACACAGAAAATCACAACATGAGATAGCGAAATACAAAGACGATTATTCATCATCACCATCATCATCACCATCATCATCATCATCATTGTCTTCTTCACCCTGGGTCAGGGTATAGGCCACAGACAACCGTAGCCATCGTTAACACAAAAAGATCTAGCCTGACACTAGAACTTTTAGGACTTAAAGTTTGACGTCATATTTTAGATTTTTGAACCGCCTAGTGAGTTGTCGTTAGTTGAGCTCATGGAAACAAGTTATTTCATTGGTTGAACTATTGAATACAACTCACGATTTGTTTTCTTTTGTGGCAAAAGACCGGCATTTTGACGTCATTTTTTGATCAGTGTCAGGCCATAACTTTACGAAGGCCACGGTATCAGGCTATAGATAGTATGCACTTGGCGAAGACGTTCATAACATTGCCATCCGGAAGTATAACGGACCAACACACAAAACTGTGTATCCATGAACGTTTATAGTCGGGTTAATACAGTTCAGTGAGCATTGCTCATAAACGCGGATGGCAAAAAACAATAACAAAGACCTGAGTGACGTCATCTTCGAACTATCTATATAGATCTAGCCTGACACTAGAACCATCTAGGACTTATAGTTTGACGTCATTTTTTAGGGTTTTGCACCATCTTGTGAGTTGTCGCTAGTAGAGCTCAAGAAACAAATGATTCCATTGGTTGACCTATTGAATATAATATAACTCACGATTTGTTTTCTTTTGTGGCCAAAGACTTGTATTTTTACGCCATTTTTGGTCAGTATCAGGCTATAAGTTAACGATGGCTATACACAAACAGATTCCAGCCTTCTCTATCCTGAGCTAACATTTTTATCTCGTTCCATGTCTCATCACTTCTCTGTATATCCTTTCGGCTCTGTCTGTTGTCCTTCATAAATTCTGTCTTTTTTCAGAAACTCTTCGGTCGCAAAAGCTAAAAAAAAAATATTTAAATTGTCTGTCTGTGTTACTGTAACAATTTAAGGCTTATGGAAGGGGTGTTAACACTTCGACAACCCCCAACCTGGAGGACCAGGTGACTCGAAAAGGGGGAGTCACACACCATTAGTCGCCTTTTACGACACTCTGGCTTGGCGTTGGGCTATTCTTGCACCCTCTCAGTTGAGGAACCCCGGACACCACACGAGGGGGGGGGGGACGATTATTGCAACCTTTAAAAAACCTCGACCACCTTGGCCGACGACGAGAAATATGGGGAGGCCTTCCGTAAGCTACCCATGCTAAGGGAAACACCCCAATTATTCCTTTAACCAACTCTAAGAAAAAATAAAACCTAGCACCTTTAACTAACCTTAAAAGGAAAAACAAATACCCCAGCAACTTTATTAATGCCTACAACTAACCCTAATAGAACAAAAAAAATCCTCCGACCTCGAGCTCTCCCGAATAGAAAAAAAACAACCTTTGGACTATCTTTCAATACTTCAACGACAGAATGGAGGCGGAGAACCAAAACAATGGTCATGTTAGGAGATTTTACACTTTCAATAGTTTTGTGTGTTGGTCCGTTATACTTCCGGATGGCAATGTTATGAGATTCTTAGCCAAACGCATACTAACTATATTCTGGTTAATACAGTTTAGTGAGAATTACTCATAAACGCCGATGGCAAAGAACAATAACAAAGACCCGGGTGACGTCAACTTCATTCGATCTATAGATAGTTCGAAGATGACGTCACTCAGGTCTTTGTTATTGTTTTTTGCCATCCGCGTTATGAGTAATGCTCACTGAACTGAATTAACCTGACTATAAACGTTCATGGATACACACAGTTTTGTGTGTTGGTCCGTTATACTTCCGGATGGCAATGTTATGAACTTCTTAGCCAAGCGCATACTATCTATACCATCATCACATTCATTTTCATTTGATGTGGGCTTGAATGAAGGACTGTGTCAGATTGTCCCTATTGTTAAAATTAGACCAAAGTTCGGATTGGCCAATTGGAAAATGAACCAATAACAATAACACAAGCGGGGTTGCCAGAAAGTTTTGTCTAATAAGTGCCAAGTGTGTTACAATATAAGAGCGACTTGGTAAAGTAGAAATGCAATATCATTTATTTCAAAGCTGGGCTTTTACATAGAGAAATATCCACTAAACGTGCTCAAAGCGCTTTACAAAGGGTCCTTGACATACAGCAACACATAACATAGAGAACGAGACATGACGCCTGATAGGCTATAATAATTTAATTTTTTTCCACCAGAGACAACGCTGTTAACGACCAGGTACTCATTTTACACCTGAGTACGATGAAATATATTTAAGTAAAGAGACTTTTCCAAGGACTCAACTATGCGCCGAGCAAGGCTCCCTTCCGATCCGAAAGCGAGTGTCATACCACAATACCACATAGCCGAACTATAGTCATAATCTTGTTGTAAAATAAAGATTAGATAATTCTATAATCGATGTAGACTAAACATTGCCTACTTTGCTTCTTTCATTTTGTATTATTTGGTGTTGATAGTTAAGAAGATACAATTTGCTTTGTTTTTTTGTTTGTTTGTTTTTTTTTTAATTTCTTTTGTTTCTTTTTTCTTTTTAATTGGTTTGTTTTTGGTTTGTGATTTGTTTGTTTGGTTGTTTTGTTTTGTATTGCTCTCTTGATTTTGTGTTTGCTTTATTATTTATTTGTTTGTTTGTTTGTTTGTTTGTTTGTTTGTTTGTTTGTTTGTTTTCAGTTGTTTTTCTTTCTTCTAAAAAAAAAACAAAAAACAAATGCTGAATTTTATATATGAAAAAAGTGCCAATGATGTCAAAATGCCAAACAATTTGATATTATTAATAATACGTCAAACAACTTTTTTTGAAATCTTTTTTTTTTTTTTTAAATTTGGCATTAAATACTACTCGCTGTCAAGAAAAGAAATTATGATGATTCCAGCAATCTAATTTTATGGGTCACACGTTCCTCATAATGACAAAAATAATGTGTAAAGATTAATAAGCTGTTTCTAAGTGCACATTTTTGCCGGTCTGGTTAACAAGGCAATTATGGATTTGAATTAACATTGAAGTTTATGAAGAATAATTTATGTTGGTTTGAGAGTAGAGGTCTACTTCTATTACAACAGCAATTATTATTATTATTATTATTATTATTATTATTATTATTATTATTATTATTATTATTATTATTATTATTATTATTATTATTATTTTTAAATTTATTAATAATATATTAATTAATATAATATAATAATATATAATATAATAATAATAATAATAATAATAATAATAATAATAATAATAATAATAATCTCGATATAATATGTAATAGTATTAAGGTCAGTCATCTTTAATATTAGTATATTCGTGCCCGACGTATTTATCAGTCGCTAGAGGAATGCGTGGTCCGAGCAGTCTCCCTTGTTAATCTTTTATTTGCCGTGCCTGTGACATCTTTTACCGAAGCATCAAAGTCGGCATCGTGGTCGGTCGTCGAAGTCCATGATCCGGTGAGATTACTCATATTTTAATCATGCAGCAATGCGTGATTGACTAAAGCATCAATACTTGTTTATTCGGTAATTAATATTTGTCTTGTCAATATGAATTATAAGAAACACATTATACTATTGAAAGAATATAATAATAATAATAACAATCAACAATAGGCATTTACTAATAGGAATAATAATTCATATAATAAAATAATAATAATAATAATAATAATAATAATAATAATAATATAATAATAATAATAATAATAATAATATAATATACAGCCGTTCGTATATAATACACAATTGGCATTTACAAATAATTATAATTTAATGAAAATAAATAATAATAATAATAATATAATAATAATAATAATAATATAATAATAATAATAATAAAATAATAATAATAATAATAATAATAATATAATAATAAATATATAATAATATAATAATAATAATAAATAATAATAATAATAATAATAATAATAATAATAAAATAATAATAATAATAATAATAATTCATAGCCAAATCGTATTGCCAAGTTGACGGATTTTCCGCCAAATTGTCGGATTTTTGCCATCGCTTGGCGGGGGGGGGGGATGGCCTGGCGGATAGCGTATTTTTTTTTTGGCGGAATTTTGTTGATTTGTATACCCTTTTAAAAAAGTAAAAGTATAGCAATCAAGTCTAATTTTTCCTTCTTTTTTCCCCTAAAGTGACTTTTATGAGCACCTCTTGTGAGTGTACTGTTGGCCTAGATCTATACAACATAACCGAATTCAGATTAACCGAAGGTGAAAACAATATCCGACAGACTAACTCTCGCTCAAACAAAATTGAAACTCCGAATCTTCATGTCTTTTTAAAAAAAAGGAAGTAGTTGTAAATAGGTGAATAGCGTTAAGTAACATGATTTTTATTCTGACACAATACACTAGTGTCGATTATACGTGTTTTACATCAAATGGCGGATTTTTTGGCGGATTTTGGGCAAATGTCGCAGATGAATTAATTAGGATAAAGTTGGCGGATTTTGGCGGATTTCTGGCATAAAGTTGGCGGATTATTACAAAGGCACCTGGCAACACTTATAACCATTCTTTTCTTCCAATGGGGATGATTTATATTACCTTCCCATGTGCTCGAGGTCATTGGTCACATTGCAAAATGTGCTCAAAGTGACCCACATAGTGAAAAGTGTTCACAGCTTTTGATATATCTAATATCACGATTGGTTATTTTGTTCATCTTGACACATGGATATGTTTACAACTTTCATCAACAAAGCAGCGTGTTTTCATAACTTGTTTTAAAATATTCATTCGTTGGACAGCAATAAATCACGTGATTGATGACTCGGTGGGACGAAAACTTGAATATAGATCGCTCCCCTTCTAACAGGATTATTCATCTGCGAGCGAGTTATTTATAGTTAACGTGCGGCTATGAGGTCTTTTGGTACGACACTCGCCTACGGATCGGAAAGACCTGGGTTCGAGCCTCGCTCGGGGCATAGTTGAGTCCTTGGAGAAGGCTCTTTACTCACATTCTCTCCCCTTACTCATGTGTAAAATAAGTACCTACCTGGCCATTAACAGCGTTGTCTCTGTCCGAAAAAAAATGTAATATCGCTTATTAACAGGCGTCATGCCCCGTCCTGTTTTGTTAAATGTTGCTGTTGGCCAAGGACCCCTTGTAAAGCGCTTTGAGCACGTTTAGTGGATATTGCACTATATAAAAGTTCATTTTTTAAAATTACTAGTTTAAAGTTTTGTTTGTTAGTTTGAGATCGTAATATCTGAATACTGTTGACGTGTTATGACCCAAAAAACTAATCAAACGATACGAAATATCAAAGTTATCAACGACTCGCATGACTTATTATCCTTCCATGCGATAACAAAAAAACGTTGTGTTTTTTTTAAATTTTGGCTGGAAAACTTTAACTCAGCTGGTAGAGCGGTCGCTCCACAACCAAAGCGACCTAGATCACTCTCGGATAGAGTCAAGAGTGTATTTTATACTTTATGAAACTGTAATATTTATACAGTTTCACAAACATGGATAGCAAAAAAAAAAAAAAAAAAAAAAAGAAAAAAAAAACAATAACAAAGGCCTGAGTGACGTCATCTTCGATCTGTCTATAGATAGTATGCGCTTGGCTAAGAAGCTCATAACATTGTCATCCGGAAGTATAACGGACCAACACACAAAACTGTGTGTATCCATGAACGTTTATAGTCAAGTTAATACAGTTCAGTGAGCATTACTCATAAACGCGGATGGCAAAAAACAATAACAAAGACCTGAGTGACGTCATCTTCGAACTATCTATATATATATATATATATATATATATATATATATATATATATATATATATATAGAATGAATTAAATTGACGTCACTCAGATCTTTGTTATTGTCTTGAGGCACCCCTTTTTTGGTGATTACTTCTCATTAAATTGTATCAATCAGACTATATATAGTTCGAAGATGACGTCACTCAGGTCTTTGTTATCGATATTTTTTTTGCCATCCGCGTTTATGAGTAATGCTCACTGAACTGTATTAACCTGACTATAAACGTTCATGGATACACACAGTTTTGTGTGTCGGTCCGTTATACTTCCGGATGGCAATGTTATGAACTTCTTAGCCAAGCGCATACTATCTATAGATATATCGAAGTTGACGTCACTCGGGTCATTGTTATTGTTTTTTGCCATCCGCGTTTATGAGTAATACGCACTAAACTGTATTAACCAGACTATAAACGTTTAAGGTTACACATCGTTTTGTGTGTTGGTGGTGCTCTGATACTTCCGGATGGCAATGTTGTGAGCTTCTTAGCCAAGCGCATACTATCTATACCATGGTGGCGGATGTTGTGAGTTTCTCACCTAAACGCATAGCATCAATATGCTTTCACGTTTTCCAGCCAAAGCAATGCAATCATAATAATATGTTGTTTTGTCCAATTCTAATGTGTGTAATAGTATTCATCAAAGAATGGTGTGGTGTGTAGTTTTTACCCGTGTTTGTTTGGGGTTTATCATATACAGCTGTTGACTGACAGATACACACTAGACTATGTGTTATTAGCACTTAGCTATTATAATCAATCGAATATCCTGCTTCCCCCCCCCCCCCCCCCCCCCCCCCTTCCCGTTTGTGAACGAGACATGGATTATTATTCATCACATCGGTATTCGTGATTGAATCAGTCGTTGGGGGATAGTATTATATATGACAATTTATTTATTCATTTGTGAATTTAAATTCGGTGGAGTTCAGAGATTGGAGTTAATTCTTTGTTGATAATAAGTAAGATTGAATGTGGTTCAGATTATAGAAGAAGAAAAAAATTATCCGGCTATGTGGTCTAGTGGTATGACACTCGCTTTCGGATCGGAATGTCCTGGGTTCGAGCCTCGCGCTCGGCGCATAGTTGAGTCCTTGGAAAAGCCTCTTTACACACATTCTCTCACCGTACTCGGGTGTAAAATTAGTACCTGGTCGTCAACAGCGTTGTCTTTGTCCGAAAAAATTGTAATATCGGCTAACAGACATCATGTCCCGTCCTACATGTTAAATGTTGCTGTTGACCAGGGACTCCTTGTAAAGCGCTTTGAGCACATTTATTGGATATTGCCCTATATAAAGATCATTAAAAAATTTTTTTTTAATTATCGAAATTGACGCCACAAAGCTTTGGTATTGTTTTTAGCCAGCTATTTTGTTATGAGTAGTTCTCACTTAATTGCATCCAATCAGAGTTAAAAGTTACACACAATTTTGTGTGTGTTCGTACGTCAATTCCGTGGGGCGGAATGTTGTGAGTAAATTTGCCTAAGTGCATGTCATCAATAAATGTTTCATGGTTACAAACAGCTGTGTGTGTTGGTACGTTTTATCCTGCTGGCGGATGCTGTGGGGTTTTTAACTAAACGCATTGCATCAATTGAATCTGTTGTTGGGAACCATTATGTGACAATTTATTTATTAATTAATCTGTGAATCGGAGGAGTTCAGAGATATTTTGAATGTTAATTCTTTGATATTAGTAAGTTAGAATGTGATTTAGATTATAGAAGAAGAAAAAAAGAAATTGACGCCATCCAGCTCTTTCTTTGTGTTTTAAGAAATGTTACGGGTAGTTCTTACTTTATAGAAATGTTACGGGTAGTTCTTACTTTATAGAAATGTTACGGGTAGTTCTTACTTTATAGAAATGTTACGGGTAGTTCTTACTTTATAGTAGTAATCAGACTATAAACGATTATCTTACTTTATAGTATTAATCAGACTATAAACGATTATGTTTAACATTGTTTTGTTTGTTGGTACGTTATAGAGAGAATGAAGCTGACGTCACTTGGGTCTTTGTTATAGTATTTTGCCATCCGCGTTTCTGAGTAATTCTCACTAAACTGTACTAATCAGACTATAAACGTCCATGGTTACACAGTTTTGTGTGTTGGTCCGTTATACTTCCGGATGGCAATGTTGTGAACTCCTTAGCCAAGCGCATACTATCTATATCGGGCTGGTGGATGTCATGAGTTTTCTAACTAAACGCATAGCATCAATAGTTTGATTTGATGCAATTTAGTGAGAACTACTCATAAAAGTGGCCGGCTACAAACACCAGAAAAGAGCTGAGTGGCGTCAACTTCGTTCCTTCTATACTCATTAAAGGTTTCACATAATTTTGTGTGTTAGTATGTTTTATATCGCTGTCTGGCGGATGGTGTGAGTATTTTACATAAACGCATAACACCGAGTGAATTAATCATCTACAGAATTCAGTCCCTTGATTAGAGGACCGGGATTCAAATACAAGCAACTTTTCATAGGGGACTGGTATCTCGTCGTTGTAACTTGTTCTAATGTATCTATTTTGTTTGATTTTGTAATAGACTCTTAGATAACCACGCCCCTCGGACAGTCGTAGTAATGTAAACAATGGCAGTGATTAGTCAAAATAGCAAACTACACAGGTTTTACTATCGATGGTATGTGTCTAAGTAAAATACTCACTATTCTACCTTTTGATCAATAGAACCAACACAGATATATCTATGTGAAAACTTAAAACCTTTATAATATGACCTATAAAATCGTGTGATAACTATTCACCCATTTGGCAATTTGAAAACAACAACAATGATCAGGGAAAGGTCGATATCATTCACGTTATCATTTATAAACAACCAACCAGGTTTGTCCGAGTACGTGTGAAGGTGTGTCACAAATTCCATGTTTTGATTGGTCTAAAATCTACTGGTTAATAATTTCACTCACTGGTAGAGCCCCCCAAAAATACTGTTTACATGTGTGTGATCGGAATGATAAGAGAGGTCACCGTGTGAAGAAGCCAGGAACTTAAGGAATTTTATTTCATTCGTTTTCCACATTAATTTGTTGATTGCTGTGCTGACGAAGGGTTTGTACCCGAAACGTCCATTGTCTGTATTGTTCCCATCCGAAGCCTCTCCATTATCACTCTTTCGTTTGTATGTTCACGATCAAGTAGAAAACGGTAGGGGCTGCCTGAAGCCGGTGATCGTGAAAATACTAACGAAAGAATGAAGATGGAGAGGCTTCGTATGGGAACAATACAGTTCTGCTCTGTTCTGTTCTGCTCTGTTCCGTTTTGTTCCCATCCGAAGCCTCTCCACTTTCACTCTTTCGTTTGTATGTTCACGATCCCAGGCTTCAGACAGCCCCCACCGCTCTCATTTTTACCTGTGTGCTGCCCTCTTAATGGTGTTCATTGTGTTGGACACGACCAAGGGACAGAATCTGTGGTAAATATATTGAGCTAAAACAAAAAATTAAAAATAAATTGAGCTTTATATAGCGCAATATCCACTAAATGTGCTCAAAGCGCTTGCTTTACAAGGGGCCCCTGGCCAACAGCAACATTTAACATGGCGCCTCAAAGGCGGTATTACAATTTTTCGGACAAAAACAATCCTGTTAACGGCCAGGTACTCATTTTACACCTGAGTGCGGTGAGAGAATGTGAGTAAAGAGCCTTTTCCAAGGACTCAACTATGCGCCGAGCGCGAGGCTAGAACCCAGGACCTTCCGATCCGAAAGCGAGTGTCATACCACAAGACCGCATAGCCGCAAATATATTCCCCGAATATTCAGGCTATGCGTCAAATTTTAAAAAAGTATCTGCGTTTGTAGAACCGTGATAAATTAAGTCTTACAGGCCTTTTAACATTTAAAAAATACAAAACTTAAAATTTCCTAATTGTGAATATTTTCAACTTTTAATTTACATTTTCTTCAGCACGTTCATTTCAATAAATAGCAGATCGATGCTGTGTGTCACATTTCTTGTGTGACAACATCAAGGGAAATAAACAATTGATGTCAAACACATCACTCAATCGTACTCATTTAAATGTATTCATGGTCTCTATATTCAACCAGTGCGAACGAACAAGAAGATTTTAATGTTTACTGAACAGTGATACTTCATTACTTACTTACTACCTTTTATACAACACCTATCGGAAATGAGCAGTGGGTGATAAATATTTATATACTGCCCTTTATGTAACACTTCACAGAAACGAACAATGATCCATACTTACTGCCTTTTATGCAACACCTTGATATATACTTACTTACTGCCCTTTATACAACACCTTGCGGAAATAGAACAGTGATACAAACTTACTTACTTCCCTTTATGCAAGACCTTACGGAAATGGAAGAGTGATATATACTTACTTACTACCCTTTATACAACACCTTGCGGAAATGGAACAGTGCTACAAACTTACTTACTTCCCTTTATACAACACCTTACGGAAATGTAACAATAAAACATACTTACTGCCCTTTATACAACACCTTCCGGAAATGGAACAGTGATACTTAATTACTCACTGCCCTTTATACAACACATCACGGAAACGAACAGATAATAGATTAACTCTTGCCTGTTTTGGAACGAGAATGACGCCGGTGATCATCTGACATAAACTAAACAGGAACCTGACATCCTAAATCGGGTAAGTTGTTTTATTTATATCAAAATCCCAAATCAATGGTCAATTATGTCGGGTCTAGAGACTGTTTAAAAGATATTCACGTGAATCGTACGTCAAACAGAAGGGGATAAAATGACCTCGTGAAAAACAAAACCTTCCACAGTCACCCATTAAACCACTGTTTGACCCCAAACTGTCTGCACTCGCTTTCTTTTTAACCAAAAAAAAAAAAATCCGAAAATTGCTCATTTGTGGCCCATCGTCTCAAAACGCTATTATGTGGGGATGATTCAGATATAAAAATGTCAAATTAAAGCCAAACTGGTCAAAAAAAAAGAAATAAGAAATACGAAATTCTAGTTCTATAATTGTGTATTCATCCTTGAAAAAACATGTATAAACATTACCCAAGTCTGGTAGTTTTAGATATAAATTCAATTTACATCAGTTTAGTCATCCCGAGGAGATAATACCGTTTTGAGAAGGCTGGTCACACTTGTAATCTATAGTTTAAGATAAAAGATTATAATTCAATTGATATTTTAAGAATGCCATTGATAAAGAACTTACTAACATGATATTTGATTTCGATGACTAATGACATTTGGGTATTATTTGCATTTGGTGCATTTATTAATTGAAACTCTCGAAAGGTATAACGGTGGACATGTCAAATGAGTGTTAGTAGCAAAATTTTTACTACCAATCTTGGTAGTTTGGATATTTAATCGATTGAAATAGTGATTATATACTCAAATTTGTCAAATTAACAATGAATGCTGTTTATATGTCATTGAAAAGTTGTATCTATGCATGAACGTTTCACAGAGCGTTTAAATGCTTTAAAGCCTTTTCGATACGATGCGAAATATTAATCTGTGGTAGAATCAAGGCTTGTCTCTAAACGATAAACACAAATTTAAAATTGTGGCTAGGAAACCAACTATCGATTGATTAAAATTAATCATCTTGCCAAAAACTCTGAAATCTGAGACTCCTATAACGTCCTTTGAAAGTACTCTCAAAGCATAGACTTCTGTCAAGTCCTTTGAAAGTACTTGTTTGATGAATTATCCATATTCCTTTGTGGAATGTCTAGGAGACGATATCTTGTGATTTCGTGGCGGAAGGGCATAATTTATTATTATTAATAGTTTAAGACCATCTTGTGAGATTCTTAACAATATGTATTTCCGAACACTACTCTGCATCCTTACTAAAAGCATCTTTTCATCAGAGTACTCATTGGAGTCTTACTTACTTATTCATCCTCTTAGCTCCTTGGTGAAACATAAGGCAGGCGCCAACAGAAATCCTCCAGGCATCTCTGTCCTGGGCCAGCCAGATCAGCTCAGCTCATTCCATGTCTTTCCAGCCTCTTTCATCTCCTCTTCAACTGCCCCCCCCCCCCCCTTACCAGGTACCCAACGGTCTCCCTCTCTTACTCTTTCCCGGTGGGGACCATCTTGGTGGTATGCTCTTGGAATCTACATCTGATCCCTATTTGTTCCCAGGTCCCCTATGTCTTACTTTTTCTTGGGTGCTTTAATTGTAATTCTATAACTTTTTACTATCCCATTTTCTTCCTTTTTACTGGCGCTGATATAACCTAAATGTGTTGCAAGCGCCGTGAAGCCCTTAAAAACAAACAAACAAACAAACATCTTAGAGCTGTGTGAGGCAGTCTGGACTTTTTCATTCGAAGAACGTGACCCAGCTATTTCCATCGTCTGTGCTTGACTTCATCCACAATGTTTTTCATTTACTGGATTCTAGCACTCCGAATTTCAGCATGCTCTGCGGTATAACACGCTGGAGCTGGGCGACAGAAAGGGCATCGGATTTCGGCACGCTCCGATTCTAGCACTTAAAGCTTCTTTAGGCTTCTCCCAAGAGCGTGCTAGAATTCATCGAGTAATGTGCTTCTTGTGTTGTAGAAATATTATATGCCTGTCTAAACAATCTTAGAGGTTTCCTGCTCGCTCTTCGTGAAATGTACGCTATATGGGGCAGCATGGCTCAGCGGTACGGTCTTCGCTTCGTACCCGAAAGGTACCAAGTTCGATTACCCGCTGCGTTGTGTGGCCTTGAGCAAGTCACCTCGCTCTAGCTCAGTTTGCGGCGCTGCACTGCGGCTGACACCTGGGTTATTCCAGTCTTCCCTTGGAATAGACCCAAGAGACAAATTTCCCCTATGGGATAAATAAAGGGAATTTATTAATAGCAGCAGGTCTACACATGGAGTCTACACACAAAAAAAGCTCTTGAGGTGAAATTCAACACGCAAAAATAATAATTATTCATGATAAACGGTATATAAAAAGACACTTAGATTTAAGGCTGAGCTTTTTAAAGTGAAATTCAGCATGCAAAAATAATAACTATTCATAATTCAGAACCTAATAGGTTAGAGGCTGGCCTCTTTAATTGAAGTTCAACACGCAAAATAACAACTATTTATAATAACGATTGAATCCTATTGAGAACCTCCGACCGATCATATAAGGGAAGGTAAGCTGATTATCACCAGCTGCTTGTCGAGCAAGCTAGAACTTCAAACGGCGATAATATCACCAGTGTACATTTAATAAATCAACCCAGATCTTTGATGCAAGCCCTTCCAGTGGTGCATGCAGCGAAAAAAAAAAATGGTTGTCTAAAGCCAAAGCGATATTAAAGTTTAAATTGCAGTGGCTTATCAACAATAATTCAGATAAATATTATTTCAGATAACAGCTTTATATCTGTTGTTGACTGTTATCAATGATGGTCTGTACATGTTATGTTCTATTTTATCTTAGTTTCCCCCACTCTTCATTGTTTCAATTATATATAATTATGAAAACTACAGCTATGAAATAATAGTGCTCAACTAGTTTAATGGACGGAGCTGTTATGTAGAATGTTTTTTTCCAAGCAGATGTTGCATTGTGATACATACTGTGTTGTATGTTATAATTTGAGGTTCCAAATTAATGTGTTCGCTAAGGGTAGATAGTAGAATGTCGTTTGTGTATGTTTTTGAAGTAAGATTTGTATTGATTGGATCTGGTTTTGAATGAACAATCTGTGAGGCCGAGCGATGGATAATATTATGATTGTGTGTGTATGTGTATGTGTGTGTGTGTGTGTGTGTGTGTGTACGTGTGTGTGCGGCTTGGTTAATAAAGTTTTGTATCAGGTTATGATTGCCTGGCATGTTGCCTTGGTTCCGCAGTTGCATTCTTTCTGGAAGTTCTAGCCTGTTGTTGGGCTGTTCTGGCTGTGGTAGTTTTCGTTTGATGCGGATGCTATAATGAATTGCTGTGTATATCAAATTAAGAAATTAAGGGACAGGCACCAGTGTAAGAAGAAGAAGAAGAATGGCAATGTTGTGAGCTTCTTAGCCAAGTGCATACTATCTAAAGATAGCATGCCCTTCGCTAAGAAGCTCCCACATTACCATCCGGAAATATAACCGACCGACACACAAAACTGTGTGTAATCTTGAACGTCTATAATCTGGTTAATACAGTTTAGTGAGAATTACTCATAAAAGTGGATGGCAAAAAAAAAAACAAACAAACAAAGACCAGAGTGACGTCGTCTTCGTTCTATCTATAGATAGCATGCGCTTGGCTTAGAAGTTCACAATATTGCCATCCGGAAGTATAACGGACCAGCACTCAAAAGTATGTGTAACCATGAACTTTTAATAATAATAATAATAATAATAATAATAATAATAATAATAATAATAATAATAATAATAATAATAATAATAATTGACAATTATATAGCGCTTTACTCCGTTGTCACAGGCTCTAAGCGCTTTACAGTGATTTAAAACAAAACATATTACAGTGAGACAAGTGTGAAGGAAACGTGATACGAATTCAATTAAACAACAACAGAATATGATAATAGTATTGCAACATTATGACGTAAAAAGATAAAACTTTAAGCGAGATTTGAACGTTGTCAACGAATCCGAGCATCTCACGTGAAATGGGAGAGAGCTCCAAAAATGGGGGGGGGGGGGGGGGGGGAAAATTGAAAAGATTGTTCACCTATTTTACGCAATGGCTTAGGTTTGACAAGGATTGATTGGTCATTGCTTGACCTCAAGTTTCTATTGGGGACATATATGTTTAGAAGGTCTTTAATATAGGAGGGACTGTTCGTGCTCAGGGATTTGTAGACAACAGTACAAATCTTATGGGCAACTCTTTTCCACAGGAAGCCAATAATATAACTCACGGAGAAGGAGAGTTGCTGACGGGTATTTTTTGTTATTGCGTACAATGAGTCTGGCTGCGTTATTTTGAGCAACCTGAAGTTTGCTCATTTGTCTGGTTTGTGTGGAGTTTATCACGGTTTCTGTTATGTAGCGTTAAAAGACAGTGACACTATCTTTAACTGACGCGGAGATTTTTTTCTCGATCCTCTTGTCCACCCTGATTGGGTCGCTGGGTCTGTTTGATCTGGCGGAAATTACTTTGTGATAGACTAGCGTTCTATCCAAAGGATAGCAAGCAATTCTTATAGTCCGTTCCTTGCTATAGAAACGAGGATAAACTTCGGCTCCATCGACTCTAAAGAACTATTTTTTTTAAACTTTCGTTGTATGCATTATTATTATTTTTAAATATATTGTATACATTATGTAGATGTGTAAAAAGAATTGATAATAGATGCAACGAGTGAATTAAACGTGTAAACGTGTTATACACATTCGTGTAGTGGTGACAGCTTTGTCAGCTAAATATAGTATGATTATTATAGTGATTAGTGATATTTATTTATCTGTCAATAATATTCCATTAGTTTCGATGTGTCTGAGTACACCCGTGCTTTTACATTGTTACAAACCGATGTGAATATGTATATGTATATAATTATATTTGTTATATAATAATAGTAAATAATAATAATAATAATAATAATAATAATAATAATAATAATAATAATAATAATAATAATAATAATAATAATAATAATAATAATAATAATAATGATGATGATGATGATGATGATGATGATGATGATGATGATGATGATGATGATGATGATGATGATGATGATAAGAATAAAAAATTCCCTTTATTCATCCCCAAAGGGGAAATTTGTCTCTAGGGTCTATTCCAAGGGAAGACTGGAATAACCGAGGCGTCAGCCGCTGTGCAGCGCCGCAAATTGAGCGAGGGCGAGGTGACGTGCTCAATGCAACACACACACACACACACACACACACACACACACACACACAGCGCAGCGGTGGGTGATCGAACTCGGTACCTTTCGGGTACGAAACAAAGACCGTAACCCGCTGAGCCACGCTGCCCCCTAATAATAATACTAATGATAATAATAATAATAATAATAATAATAATAATAATAATAATAATAATAATAATAATAATAATAAAACAAACAACAACAACAATAATAATAATAATAATAATAATAATAATAATTAATAATAATAATAATAATAATAATAATAATAATAATAATAATAATAATAATATAAAAACTCGATGGTATATATTTATTTATTGAAGGACTGATTAACTTTCGAATTGATTTTAAGATTCTTTGTTATGCATATACATCCATGAACGAAATATCCCCTCCTTACATCTAAGAGGTAACTTCTCCCTATATTACCAGTGCAAGCATTATTGAGATTTGTTGACTCTTTATTGCTTAATATATGAAAATTTGGCCAGAAAACTCGTCCTTCACATATCGATCGATTTAAATGTACCTCATCTTGGCAAAAACTCTCAAACCCGGGACTTCGCGAAGTCCCAGGTTTGAGAGTTTTTGCCAAGATGAGGGACATTTAAATCGATCGATATGTGAAGGACGAGTTTTCTGGCCAAATTTTTAAATATGGGTTTTTCCAGAGTACAGCAGTATGGGTTTCTATCCCTTTATGTGTGTTTTCTTAGTTAATTTCTCTCTTTCTAGTTGTATGGCACTCGCTTTTGGATCTGAAGGTCCTGGATAGTTGAGTCCTTGGAGAAGGCTCTTTACTTGCATTCTCTCACCAGTACATTCTATGATGGATGGGTTTGGGTTCTTTTGTTTTTTAATACATAATATGTGTGGACCTATGTGTTTTTGTGTGTGTTTGTGTGTGTGAGTTGGGGGAGGGGGTGGCTGGGTGGTTGTGCGTATGAGTTAACTGTAAGTGCACTTTTAAGTTGATGCCTAGGCGCTATATAAATATATTGTCATTATTATTATTTATTTATTATTATTATTATTATTATTATTATTATTATTATTATTATTATTATTACCTGGCCGTTAACAGCGTTGTCTCTGTCCAAAAAAAATGTAATGTTGCCGAACAAGTCTCGTCAAGTCTCGTCCTAAATGTTAAGTGTTGCTGTTGGCCAGGGACCCCTTGTTTAGGGGCTTTGAGCGTTTAGTGGATTTTGCGCACTATATAACAGCTTTCTTTTTATTTTTTCTTGGAATGAGAAAACTTGGTTTTGTTCTTTCTCCGGCCCTGTCGAATTTTAAATTTATTTAATTGTCAGTGCATGACATAATCAGTCGGAAGGAGAAAAATTTTGGATTTGCATTTTCTTGCATTTTCTGAAAGAATATGCTCACCAGAGCATTTTAATCTTTATTTGAAGTAAATCGGGTCCAAAAATACAACCCCCTCTTTCTGTGGCATCCGCTCCATTCCGATAAAATATCAGTTTGACACTGTGGGCCATAAATGTTTTAGTTTTAGTGTCCAAATTTGAACTCGGTTCGAGAAGGGAAAGCACTCCTGTTTTTCAGCCAATAATAATTTCATGTCTTATTTCAGTGACAAGATAGATAGGCTGATCTTTTATAGAAGGATGTAAATACCAATAAAATTCTTCCAGTTTGTTTTTTTTTTTTTTTCGAGACACACGCGGTGTTAACAATAACAAAAATATGGATGGCGAGGCAGAGCCACTACACCACAACTTGGAGTCCAACACAACAGACACTCACAACTCTGAACCAAACAGACCGACGAGCTCACAAAACTCGGAGCCCATCAAACTTCAACATCAATACGAAACTTCTTCCCTCGTTAAGTTCAGTGTCTTCGTAGGGATTTTCCTGGTGCGAATATTGGACGGACTTCCTTGGATATGGGGAAACCTCGGTGTCTACGTCACTTCCTATTATTACGTCAATGGTGATGACTCATCGGCATCTTCCACGAATTGGCTGATCGGCATTGACAACCTCGGTAAGATCCAATTAGCAGTAATTTGACAAAATGTGACAAATCGCCTCAAAACGGTCTTAAGTGGTGATGGCCTGAAGACTGAAAATCTAATTTTTTTTAGTGAAACATTTGAGAACTCCGTTAAGTTCATTTGTTTTGTTTTGTTTTGTTTTTTTGTTTTTTTTTTTGTTTTTTTTTTGGGGGGGGGGGGGGGGGGTTGGGGGGGTTTGTTTTTGTGTTTTTGTTTGTTTGTTGGGGTTTTTTTTTGGGGTTTTTTTTTTGGGGGGGGGGTGTTTATTTGTTTGTTTGTTTTGTTATATTTTTGAAAATAGGGAAAATAGTTATAATTGTCTTTTCATTTTTTCTTGTCCGCCTCATCCCGACACAATACCAGATTGATAGAGTGGATCACAAATATTGGGTATTATTTTTTTGTTTTGTTTTGTTTTTGTATTCTGCCTTTGTTTTTGTTTTTGTTTTGTTTTGTTTTTTGTTTTTTGTTGTGTTTTTTTTTAATTTTTGGTGTGTTTTTTTTTGGTTTTTTTGTTTGTTTGTTTTCTTTTTTGTTTAATAATAATATATAAAATATATAACTTTGAGCATGTATAGTGGATATTGCACTATATTAAAGCTCAATTTTTTAAAGGGTCCTATTCATCCCGACATAATACCGTAATGAGCTTGTTCGTCACATATTATAGATATGATGATAACCTTTGGTCCTGGGTGGGGTTCCTGACCTCCCATGGTTGGCAGGGAGGTACTCACTGTGTCTCCTATACTCTTATATCTGTTTTCCAACTTGCTTTCTGTCTTTGTCTTGGAATGAGATTACTTTGTTTTGTCCTGGCCCTGACCAGATACCCTGGCTGAGAGGGAAACAGTCAAAAGTATAGTTAGTTTTTTCCTTGTAAATCATCTCTCTGTTAAGCACTGTATTGTGTTATATTTACATATTATATATGATTTGTATACATTTGAGTGTATACCTCTTAGTGGGGATCTGTGCTTGTTTGTGTATGAGTCCTTTTGGTGATCTCAAACTAAGTACTTTGATGTGTGCTCTTGGAATCGGCATCAGTTTCCTATTTGAACCAATTCCCTTTTGTCTTACCTTTTCTTGGGTGCTTTAATTGTAATTCTAGAAACGTTTACTATCCCATTTTCTTCCTTTTTACTGGCGCTGATATAACCTAAATGTGTTGCAAGCGCCGTAAAACCCTTAAAAACAAAACAAAAATAACCTTTGGTCAAGTCACCAGAACTTGCTCCATTATCAAGATTTTCTTCACGTGTACATGCATGAAGTTGATTGAAGTTAGTAAGCCAAATGCACATTCAAAGATACATAGCTTAACATTGGGTTTTTAATTAGCCTATAGCCACCACCAAATGTCCACTGATATTTTCAGCCATCATCACAAAGGCTGTTTATTGTAATCTGTTAGACGTTTTGTTTTTATTTTGGGTGTGTTTGGGTTTGTTTGTTTTCTTAGTTTTTTTTTATGTTGGGTTCTTCTCTTTTGCTTTTTGTATGGTATTTTTGTTTGTTTGTTTTGTTTTGTTTTGTTTTTGTGAAAAGAAGTTTTATCTTAACCAATACCTGTTTAAACATCGACCAACTAGCTGGACACCTCACCTCACATCCTTTAAACTCGTTTATAACATGTTTCAAATAATTTATTTCCTTTTACAGCATTCAGCCTAGGCTTGATGCTCGGAGGTCTATCAGCTAAGAAAATTGGGATTCGTCTTACGTTGTTCTTCTCGATCATCGTATTCAATGGATCCATAGCAGTGTCGTATTTTACACTGAAATACTCTGCCATCGCTCTGTGCACCACCCTTGCAGCTCTTAGTGGAATAGGCGGAGGAACGATCGAGAGTTGTCAGCTTATCCTAATCGTTCGATGGACAAACCGATATCAAGGACTTTCTTCAAGCAGCGTCCCGTCATCAAATATACTCGGAGCCGTAGCGATGAATTTGATATTGACGTTGTTTATAAACCCGTACAATAAAGCTCCAAACGCAACAAAAGACAATGTGAACATTTTCACACAGTCGGACTTAATTAATCGAGTTCCGTATTCATTAGTTCTGTACGGGGTAATGTCGTTCACTTTGAGTATCGTAGGCTTTTTCCTGATCAGAATAAATAGAGAGGATGATAGCTTGGCCTTTCAACTTTATACATGGTGTAAAACAGTGTTATGTTCTAGTGAAAAGAAAGATAGAATCGATTTGGGGTTTAAAAATAAATCTTCCGTCACCGGTTATGAGTCGCTACGTGACATACAGCACAGGAAACGCCTACGTCACAATACGGAAACGGAAAGCAAGACGACGCCACTAATTACAATAGATAATGACGTGAAAGCCGATAACTGTGATCTTCATGTCACGCCAAAAGAGGCCTTGAAAACGAGAGCATTTTACGTCTTGTGTATTTTAAATACTTGTTTAAACTACGCGTTTTTCATCCTCAACACTTACTACAAAGCATTCGGACTTTTGTACATTCCAGACGACCATTTCTTGACCGTTGTCGTAATGGTCAAATGTTTCGTAACACCTGTGTGCACTTGGATTGCCGGTTACTGTGTGGACAGATTTGGCGTCAAACCAACGATGGTTGGCGTGGCAAGCATCTTCTGTGGAGTGGCGAGTTTCTTCTACTTAACAACCGTGGACAGATGGCTGTACATGTTTTCAACAGTGTTATACGGATGTGCTTTATTCAGTCTTTTTTGTTTATCAGCCTCGTGCTGTGTCAAGCATTATGGTCAGTTGCATTTCTCTACAATCCTCGGTATGGTTCTCACCTCCAGTAATATTCTGGTATTGTTTACCCCTTCACTTTCTCAATGGATTATATCTACTCAAGGATGGCTATTCTTATTCAGTTCAGTGGGAGTTTTAGCATTTTGCCAGGTCATACTATCAGTCATTGGACTGCCAGAGAAGCAACCGTTTTAAAGATATGAAATTTAAAGCAGAAAGCAACAGCATTCTTTCACTAAAATTATTTTCCACTGACTTGACACTATGATAAAGGGCTTGGTAAGCCGTAATTGTGAAAAAGTGTGGTTATAGGGAATGAGATTAGCGGAAGAGTAGCGTCCCTTGACTGGACGTTATTAGAGAGAGAACGTCATGTTGGTTGTGCGCATGCGTCTCTCGTCCTCGCTTCCGGTGAAAGCGGCATGAGACACTTCACCGAAAGCGAGGACGAGAGAGACGCATGCGCAAAACCATTTTGACGTTCTCTCTGTAAGGAGACGTCCAATCAAGGGACGCTACTCTTCCGCTAATCTCATTCCCTATATTATAATGCATCCTTATCTTGCTACAATTTTCACTTCAAATGACTGGATGATATTTTGTTTTACTTTGTTTTATTTCAGGGCACTCCTTCACAGGAGTTTATTATTTTTATTTAAAATAATACATTTCTTGTAATTTTATATGGCATTTATGTACGCAAGAATAATAATTAACTACGTTTTTCCCATCAGATATGTCGTTTAAGAGCTAATAGGTTCTAAAAAACCTTTACATGCTCTGTGTATCTTTTATGTTTAGATACAGTTTATCGATTATATAATCAGTATTCGGTGTTAATTGATAATATTGGGTATTAAATACCTAATACATAAATAAGTGTCATGTTCTGGATGGGGTTCCTGGCCTCCCATAGTGGGCGGGTGGTACTTGCTGTGTCTTCTATCCCCCGGTATCTGTTTTCAAATTGCTTTCTGTCTTTCTCTTGGAATCAGATTATCCTGGGGTCCTAGGCTGGAAGGGAAACAGTCGAATGTATAGTTATAGTTTTGAGAGATGATTTTTCCCTCTTAAATCATCTCTCTTTGAGGTACTGTTATTATTAGTTTTTTAGCATGTGATTTGTAAACATTCGAATGTTTCCTCTTAGTGGGATCTTGTGCTGGTGTATGGGTGAGACTTTAAGGTGATCTCAAACTGAGTACACTGATAGTATGCTCTTCGAATCTACATCCGTTCCCTATTCAAACCAATTCCCCTTTATTTTACTTTTTCCTCAAGTTCTTTTAATTGTACCTCTAGAATGTTTTTACTATCCAATTTCCTTCCCCTTTACTGGCGCTGATATGACCTAAGTGTTTTGCAAGCGCCGTAAAACCCTTTTTAGAAAGTGTCATATTCAATATTCGTAGTATAATTAACTCTATTTACATCCATTTAATTTGGCATGTCCAACTTTGTACATTTGAGAGTTTCAAATAATTGATATGCAAAATGCAATAATATCCAATGTCATATTACGTTATTCATCAAAACCGAACATCATGTCGGTAAGTTCTTTATCAATGACATTCTTATGAATATTAATTGAATTAGAAACGTTTTTGGGAAATCGACTAACATATTATCTTGTTTTTCTTACCCTTGAGTGTCTTCTGTTTCTTCCCATGGGATTTTCTATTCTTCTCCTTGAAGGAGGCTACCTGTTTTTTCTTTGGTCTTACCTCGGATTCTATTCTGAAAGATAAAAACACAAAATGTATGTTTCTTTCTTTTTAATATCTGTTATTGCATGTTCTCTTTACCTATGAGGTATCTTGCGTCATCACCTAGATGGAACGTTTTGGGTGGGGTTCCCGACGTCCCATGGTGGGCAGGGAGGTACTTGCTGTGTCTTCTGTCCCCCTGTATCTGTTTTCCAATTGCTTTCTGTGTTTGTCATGGAATGAGATTACGAAGTATTGTCCTGACCCTGGCCGGAGTCCTTGGCTGGGAAGGAAACAGCAGAATGTAAAGTTATAGTTTTGGGAGATATTTTTTTTCCTTGTAAATCATCTCTCTGCAGTTATGTACTGTTATTCTTTTTTATATTTTAAACATATGATTTGTTAACTTTTGAGTGTAATCCATTTAGTGAGATCTTGTGCTGGTGTCTTGGTGAGACTTTTAGGTAATCTCAAACTAAGTACACTGACAATGTGCTCTTGAAATCTACATATTATGCCCCCTATTTGTACCATTCCTCTTTGTCTTACTTTTTCCTCATATCGTTTTTTAAAAATTATAAATCTAGAATGTTTTTACGATCTACTCTTCATCCTTTTTACTGGCGCTGAAATGTTTTGCAAGCGCCGTAAAACTCTTTAAAACAAACAAAACAATAGATTAAACTTTGAATAGACACTTAGATAACCACGCCTCTCGGACAGTCGTCATAATGTAAACAATGACAGTGATTGGAACATATCAAACTACACAGGTTTTACTATCATTGGTCTGTGTCTAAGTAAAATATCAGCTGTTCTTCCGCTTGATGAATAAAACCAACACAGCAATCTATGTGTAAACTTAAACGTTAATAATATGATAGAGAAAAAAGTGTGATAACTAGTCACTCATTTGGTGGTATGAAAACAATAAAAATCACCAAAGAAAGGTCGAATTCATTCACTTTATTGTTTATAAACAACCAACTATGTTTGTCCGAGCACATGTGATGGTGTGTCACGAATTCCATGTTTTGATTGGTCAGAAATCTAATTGTTAATTTTCTTACACTAGTCAAACGAATTGTTGCAGTTCTATACTTTAACTCTTAACTTTAAAACGAACTGTGATATTCTCTGTGTCGCTTTATCTTTGTTATTATTTATTTGAATGCCCATTAAAAATCATATTTTAACACCTAACCCTCATATCTAAGAAGATTTAAGAAAAAAATATATAAATGGTAAAACTGAATAGAATATTAAAACAATAAAATTCCCCGTCTCATCATTGGCTATGTGGTCTTGTGGTATGACACCCGCTTTCGGATTGGAAGGTCCTGCATTCGAGCCTCGCTCAGCGCATAGGTGGGTCCTCTGAAAAGGCTCTTTACTCACATTCTCTCACGGTACTCAGGTGTAAAATGAGTACCTGGTCGTTAACAGCGTTGTCTCTATTCGAAAAAAATGTAATATCGCCTAATAGGCGTTATGTCCCGTTATACGTGTTAAGTGTTGCTGTTGGCCATGGGCCTCTTGTAAAGCGCTTTGAGCACGTTTAGTGGATATTGCGCGATATAAAAGCTAAATTAAAGCTCAATCAATAATTTAGATATCACTGTTTATTCTGACCCGTAATTCAATAGAGACAAAGAGTAGACCTGTCTAGTATTACGAAAATATGGTAGAAATTCGAAGTTTGAGCTCCAGCTACAGAACTGCAATCGCCGCATTGACTCAATAAATCTAGCCGAGAAGGAAAGTTTAATTCCAAAAAAAACTAATATTCAGGACTTTGGACCGTTTTGGTTATTGCTGAGAGCAAATTGTTTATTTCTAAAGCCATTTAAAGCTAATTTGTCTACTTTTTCCCTTGGAAGTTACGAATTTTTTTAAAGGTCAAGTAGGCAATTTTGAAAGAAGGAAGAAGATGGTGTTATGATATTAGAGCTATATCATATAGGGAATGATATTAGCGGAAGAGTAGCGTCCCTTGATTGGACGTCACTCATCGTCTGTGACGTCACCGGCGGAAAAATTATTAGAGAGAGAACGTCATGTTGATTGTGCGCATGCGTCTCTCGTCCTCGCTTCCGGTGAAAGCGGCTTGAGACACTTCAAAACCAAATTGACGTTCTCTCTGTAAGATGACGTTCAATCAAAGGACGCTACTCTTCCGCTAATCCCATTCCCTATACCCGTTTTCTTAATCGGAATATCTGATCGTTTTAACGTTAAATTCGCTGTGTACCATCTGCGTCAATCCAATAAAATACAGTACTCGCTGGATTCCAGGACGTTGTCGAGAGAAGCCGAAAAGCGTGCTACAATCCGAGCGTGCCGAAATCCGATTCCCAAGGGATGTAATCCATGACACATTCGGTCAACCGGCCTTGCGTGTCGTATTGCAGAGTCAGAGTGTGTTTTGGAATTCGGCGAGTACTATACTGTTGTACTTTGGAAAAACACATATTTAACAATTTGACCAGAAAACGTGTCCTTCAAATATCGATCGATTTGAATGTCCCTCATCTAGGCAAAAACTCTCAAACCTGGGACCTCGCCATAGTCTCGGGTTTGAGCGTGTTTGCCAAGATGAGGGCCATGTAAATCGATCGATATTTAAAGGACGAGTTTTCTGGCCAAATTTTTAAAAATGTTTTTTTTCCCAGAGTATGGCAGTTTACCAGATTGAGGGTTTGGTCATATTTTAGCAGTCCTATTTGTTATTATACCCTGTTTTCTATCATACTCTTGGAAATAAATATACGTATATATTTGAAAACTGATTCGATGAGTCATTTTGCCTTTCTTTAAAGGTTATACAAGGGATGACCAATTTATTTACTAGAATATAAAGGAATAATGCAACATAATCGAAAATTGAACGATTCTATTTTTATCTACTTTGACTAGTTCTCTACTTTCGATATCTGTTCAGTTCAGGGAGTCATTTATAGGCGTCTATTATAGTCACCTGCCACCTTGTTCACTTGGTAGAGCACTCACTTTACAATCAATAAGACCGAGATCGACCCCGAGTTCAGTCGAGATTTTTTTTCTGAACCCCCTGTCCACCCAACAGTGATTAGGTCGCTGGGTCTGTTAGATCCGGCGGAAAGTACTTTGCGATAGACTAGAGTCCTATCCAAAGGGTAGTAAGCAATTGCTATTGTCCGTTTCACGCCATAGAAACCGGGATAAACTCCAGCTCCATGGCCATAATACAAAACAACTTTTTACCGCGCCGTACAACCAAGAAATGTATTTCAGCATTGAAAAATTATGTTCATCAAAATAAATAATAAAGATTCCTTTTCTTCTTGTAACTAAAAAAAAACAATTTTGATTCATAAGTACAAAGGATAAGGACGTTTCGGGTTTCCCCTTTGCCAACAAAATAAAGGATGAATAAGACATTAAAGGCGAATGTGCTATCGTTTTGGGAGATGCTATTTCATTTAATTTCCTTTTAAATCATTTCTCTGTTATGTACTGTTATATAATTTTTTTTTAAATTTACAGGGTGCCCGTACAGCCTTTCCGTGATTTCAAAGACTTTATTATTTTATAACCATTATAGATATTTGCATCTGATTTTTGCATTCTTCTTAGAAAAAGTCATACATTTATGCCCATTAGTCATCAAAACCACAACACATCACTAAACTTAGCAAAATCAGCCTGAACTTAACCCTCTCCTTACCAACTACAGGAAAATCTTCACTTTCGTTACGATACAACCAACATTTTTCTGACTCAGACTTGTTTTCTAAATCACACTATTTTTTAAAATATGTTGTTATATTTACAAGAACTTAATACTGTTTTGTAAAGCTTGTTTTGATCTACAAAATTATGCATGTCATGCACTTTGTGCGCTTAAATTTGAGTTTAAACATTCAATTTATGTGTTGGGTAGGGATGAGATTTTAGTAAAAGTTTTGAGAATTACCGGTAAGGAAGAGTGAAAAGAATCATTTTTGTATCCTTCTCTTTCGGAATGGCAAAAGTGCGTCACAAATATTTTTATTTAATGTGATTGCAACAAGAAGAAATGGATTACTCCAGAGATATTAGAATTAATGAATGAGAGAAGAAAGGCCAAAAATCAGGAAGAAAAATACAAGACTCTGAACAGGCAGATAAAAAGAAAATGCAACGAAGCTAAAGAAGACTGGATAAATGAACAATGTCACTATATAATGTCCTGCAAAGAAAAAAATGGCAAATTCTTCCATCAGAAAATCAAAGAAGTGACAAACAAAACTAAATCAGGTGCTAAAAGTGGATGCATCAAAGACAAGCGTGGAAACACCATCATGGACAAAGACTGCATTCTAAACAGATGGTCAGAATATATTGAAGAACTTTTTTTTTGATAATCGAGGAGAAATGCCTATGATAAAAGAACTGGAAGGGCCTTCTATAATGAAAGATGAAGTTAGGAACGTCATGAAAAGCATGAAAAATGGAAAAGCTGCAGGACCTGATGCCATAACAATTGAAGCCTTGACTGGCCTGGGTGACTGGGGGATTGAATTCATCACAAACCTTCTAAATCAAGTGTATGACACAGGAAAAATGCCAACTGATATGAAACGATCCATTTTTATAGCACTACCAAAAAAGCCAGGGGCAGTTGATTGTGAACAACACAGAACTATTAGCCTAATGAGCCACCTCACAAAAATTCTTTTGAAGATAATTTTACTAAGAATAAGAAATAAAATACGACCTGAAATTGGGGAGATGCAATTTGGTTTTGTTGAGGACAAGGGTACCAGAAATGGAATATTCACATTATCAATGCTGATGGAAAGATGTATTGAAGTAAATAAAGATCTGTATATGTGTTTCATCGACTATTCAAAAGCCTTTGATAAAGTACAACACGAAAAACTATTCAAAATTCTATCATCCTTGGACATTGATGGTAAAGATTTAAGAATATTACGGAATTTGTACTGGGAACAAGAAGCAGCAATGCGTGTTGACAACGAACTAAGCAGTTTTACACCTATTAGAAGAGGAGTTAGGCAGGGGTGTGTTTTGTCTCCAGATTTATTCAACCTCTATAGTGAAATGATATTAAGAGATATCGAACATAAGAAGGGGGTGTGTATTGGAGGAAAGAATGTAACAAATCTGAGGTATGCAGATGATACGGTTCTACTGGCAGAATCTGAACATGAACTACAAGAATTACTGGATGTTGTAGTCAGGAGTAGTGAAAATATGGGACTGGAACTGAATATATCTAAAACAGAATGTATGACGGTATCTAAAAATAATAACCCACCAGCCTGTGTAATAACAAGCAGAGGACAAACAATACAACAAGTTGAATGTTTCAAATATTTAGGCTTCAATGTAACATCCAATGGAAAATCAGATTGTGAAATAAAGAAAAGAATAGGTATGGCGAAGAATGCATTCAACCAGCTGCATACAATTATGAAAAACAGGAATATTAGCATGAAAACAAAAATCAAAGTCCTGGATTGCTATGTACTGTCTGTGCTGCTATATGGTTGTGAGAGCTGGACCATAAACAAGACCATGGTTAAAAGACTGGAGGCAGTGGAAATGTGGTTTTACAGAAGAATGATGAGGGTGTCATGGATGGAAAGGAAAAGAAATGAAGAAATTTTAGAAATGGCAAACAGAAAAAGATCACTGATAACAAAAATCATCAAACGCCAAATGGAATTTTTAGGACACATTATCCGCCACCCTGGTTTGGAAATACTCGCCTTGACTGGAAAGATGAATGGAAAAAGAATAAGAGGAAGACAAAGAATAACGTATTTGAAAGGGATAAGAACTTGGACAGATGAAGCTGAGAAAGGTGGCGCTGCTTTAATAGAATTGGCAAGAGATAGATCAGCTTGGCGGAAGATGACCTCCGACGTCTGCTTCAGATATGGAACTACATGAGATGAGATTGCAACAAGCTTTCTTGGCTCAGTGTGCAGACAATTGAAGGAAAACGACTTTTAAAATAAAATAGGATAAACTAAATTTCCTGAGACACAAAATGACACTTCACTCACCAACGACCAAGCGATATAATTTGTCGCATGTTGCTAGATATTCCGATATAGAAGGAGAGAAAAATGAGGTCGTATAACTCTTTCCTTACCAGACATTTTTAGAATTTCCCACGAAAATTCACACCCACCCAACACAAAAATAGACTTTTCTTACTCAAACAAAAAAGTAAAAAGTGCATTCTATGAAGAATGTTGTTCAGAAAAATGAGCTCTTCAACAGTGTTTAGTATGTATAGCTGTAATCAAAGCATTTCTTTACATTTCGTGATGTACAAGAGAAATCAGATAGAGAAAACTGTCGGGGTTGTATCGTAACGAATGTGACAATTACCCTATGGTTGGTATGGAGAGGGTTAAGTTCATGTAGATTTAGGTAAATCTGGTTATGTAATGTGGGTGTGGGTCTATGTATGGTTAATGAGCATTGTTGTATGGATTTTCCCTAGAAGACGGTGAAAAAAGGATATGAATATTGTCAACTGGGGTTACTTTGCCTCAGGGGGGAAATTTGCCCCTGTGGATTCAGTAGTCTGATGTCACGCCACCCGGGAACGGCCATCTTGGTTTTAAACAAAGAAAATCATTACTTTTTATTCTTCATTCTGGCTAGAACTTTTGATATGCCTTGTGATCAGAATTTGTAAATGTCAAAACATGATCAAATGTATGGGTTTTTTTTCCTTCTGGATACCCTTTATGCTCGCCGGAGAACTATTTCATACGGGCGTCCGCCATTGTTCCGATAGTTTAGAGCCAGTGTTACTAAGTTACCATGCGTCATTAGGAAGGAAGTGACGTTACGACTATTGAATCCTATTAGGGACATTTTGAATAATCTCAGCTTTGTTGCAGTTATTGTACCCGTTAAAAGACTCGAATTTTTATCAAAGGAAATAATTGCCACACAACTAAACAATCTCTTATTGGTCCAAAATTCAAGAGGCAAAGTTTCCCATTTAGGCAAACTTACCCCAATTGACGGTATCTATAACGGTTTAAGAATAATAAGTCTTTGAAATCAGGGAAAGACCTTATGGACACCGTTTATAATGAATGACCTGCGTGAAATCCTATTTGTTGGACCTTTTGCTTCTGTCTAGATGTTACTTTTAGGTCATCTCAAACTAATTACACCGATTTTGGAAACTACACGTGTTCCCTTACTTTTTCTTATGTGTTTGTTTTCCATTGTAAATCTACAATATTTTAATTATCCCATTTCTTCCTTTTTACTGGCGCTTAAAATGACCTTAATGTTTTTCAAGCGCCAAAAATTCCGTCAAAAAAAAAACAACAACAAAACAAGGTCAAGTCAACAGCAACATTTAACAGCTAAGACTTACTTACTTACTTACTTATCCGAACCAGTGACCATCTGAGCTGTAGCCCTTCGGTTTTAACAGCTAAGACAAGACAACGAGGATCTCTGCCGTACT
>NC_088371.1:3934757-3994757 GCF_034508935.2 Berghia stephanieae | reverse complement strand
TAGATAAGCTCTAGGAAGATAACGGGGTGAGAGTGAGAGATATAGGGAATGAGATTAGCGGAAGAGTAGCGTCCCTTTATTGGACGTCACCTTACAGAGAGAAAGTCAACTTAAAGATCGCTGAGAAACTATTTAACTAACCGCGCGGTTTCACAGGAAGAGGACGAGAGACGCATGCGCGAACCATAATGACGTTCTCTCTCTAATAACTTCTTCGCCGGTGACGTCCAATCAAGGGACGCTACTCTTCCGCTAATCTCATTCCCAATAGCAATCCGTTAACGATGAGCCTGTTTCCGATATCTTGACTATTCTATGCTTATAATCCCTTAAGCGAAATTTAGAACAGTTTTATATTGACACTGGCTTAATTGGAGAAGAGAATGTCCATGGATTAAGTGTTTTAATTCTAGGTGTTAATTTACTTTTGAAAATATTGTTGTCCACTAAACAATAAGATTCAATAGTCTGATGTCACGTGCGCCCAGCAACGAGCAGGTTGGTTCTGAACAAAGAAAATCGGTACGTTTTATTCTTCATGCTGGCTAGAACTTTTCATATGTCTTGTGATCGTGAAAGAATGTGTACCAGTCAAAACATGATCAGATTTATAATGTTTTTCTCCTCTGGATACACGTTTATGCTCGTCGGAGAAGTATTTCATAAGGGTGTCCGCCATTGGTCCCATAGTTTAGAACCAGTTACTAAGTTCCCATGCGTCATTACGAGGGTAGTGATGTCACGACTGTTGAATACTATTGAAGGAGTTTTGAAGCAGACGCGCGAGTGAGTGAAAATCACTCGTCACACTTAGTCAAAGTATTATTATTATCATTATTATTATTATTATTATTATTATTATTATTATTATTATTATTATTATTATTATTATTGTTGTTGTTGTTGTTGTTGTTGTTATTATTGTTGTTATTGTTATTATTATTATTATTATTATTATTATTATTATTATTATTATTATTATTATTATTATTATTATCATCATCATCATCATCAATATACATATCCCAGACGGTATGCCCGTTGGAAACGCCCTGTTCACCTGGAGGAGAGATGGGAATAAGACAAGCCCTTTGAAAAGGAGATGAACATTAAAATTCGGGGCGACGTGTCCTTATTTGCAGGTCTGATAACGGAACACAGGCATAGGCTTGATTTAACATTGTTGTAATGGACAATATTTTCCCTTTGGTTTGAGAGTATTTCCATTAGCACAATGACCCCATGACAATTTGGGTTATCAGACATGCAAATAAACGGAGCTTTTAAAAATGTGAGCTTTTATATAGAGCAATATCCACTAAGTGTTCTCAAATCGTTTTACAATGGGTCCCTGGCCAACAGCAACATTTAACATGTAGGACGGGACATGGCGCCTGTTAGGCGATATTTAAAAAAAAAAATTCGGACAAAGACAACGATGTTATCGGCCAGGTACTCATTTTACACCTGAGTACGGTGAGAGAATGTGAGTAAAGAGTCTTCTCCGAGGACTCAACTATGCGCCGAGCGAGGTTCGAACGCAGGACCTTCCGATCCGAAAGCGAATGTCATACCACTAGACCACATAGGCGCACAAAATACACATTGATTCGAGGCATTCCCTCGTGTAACGCAGTTTTCGTTGTCCATACCCGTACGAGCACCCACCACCAACCGTCATAGCTCTCTTGACCTGTTTTAATTATTGCAGGTCGGGACGCTATTCTATCACCAGGGGATGACATTTTCTGCAGCGTTTAGAGCGTGATGTTTACGTAATTACGATGGATACATGTTTTATAAAACATCTAACTTGTTGTTAATGGAAACCATATATTATTTATTACTCTCGTCACAGACCAAAAAAAATGATGTGAAAATCAACACAATTTATTTTTAATGAAGCATTAATCAAATCCACAATTTAAATTGAAGAGAAAAAAATGATCGTAAAAATAAAAAAAAAACAAAGGATGTTTTAAAAAGAGTCAAATGGGTTCATTTTGTAATAAAAATTGCTAGATTTTCACACATTTTAATACGTTTAAAAGCAAATAAAATTGTTGGAGACACCGTACTAGAAATTAAGGTTTTATATTGTTAGATAGGCGTTATTTTTATTGTTCACAGAATGAATTGATTTGAATTTAGGAGTCTTTCAGAGCCATTAGGCCCATGGAGTCGGAGTTTAATCCGGTTTCTATAGCTTGAAACGGACAAAAGCAAATTCTTACTACCCTTTGGATAGGACGTTAGTCTATCGCAAAGTACTCTCCGCCAGATCTAACAGACCCAGGTACCCTATCAGTGCTGGGTGGACAGAAGGGGGTGGGGGGGGGGGGGGTCAGTAAAAAATCTCGACTGCACCCGGATCGATCTCAGTCCCTTTGATTGTGAAGCGAGTGCTCTACCAACTGAGCTATCGGCACGCCCCCCCCCCCCCCCGATTCGAATAAGCGTAGATGTTAATCGTGGACATAACCTAAGCACGCATATTTTATGAGAAAGTAGCATTTTTTCAGAGAGTAGTATATTTTTAAAAATTTATATTCATCTAATCAAAGAACTCTTCTTATAGTTCTCAGAATATATGTTTAATAATACACCATGGTACAGCGTGGCTCTGCGGTACGGTCTTTGCTTCGTACCCGAAACGTACCGAGTTCGATCGCTTGCCGCTGCGCTGTATGTCCTTGAGCAAGTCACCTCAGCCTAGCTCAATTTGCGGCGCCCCACTGCGGCTGAAGCCTGGTTTATTCCAGTCTTCCCTTGGGAGACCCTAAAGACAAATTTCCGTATGAGATGAATAAAGGGAATTTCATTTCTCTATTTTTTTAAAAATTTTAATGAATAACGTAGAAGAAATCACTTAGTGCATAAGAGAGAATTATTGGGCAACACTGAACAGAGAGAGCACGGGCAAAACTTGGGAGAACAGCTGGGAGCATGAAAAAGTGGGGGTTGGCTGAGACTAGCTTGCTGAGTGGGGTTCCTGACCTCCCATAGTGGGCAGGGAGGTACTTACTGTATCTTCTATCCCCCTATATCTGTTTTCCAACTTGTTTTCTGTCTTTGTCTTGGAATGAGATTACTTGGTTTTGTCTTGACCCTGGCCAAATACCCTGGCTGAGAGTGAAACATTCAAATATATAGTTAGAATTTTGGGAGATGATATTTTTTTCCTTGTAAATCATCTCTCTGTTATGCACTGTATTATATTTGTTTACATGTTATATATATGATTTGTAAATATTTGAGTGTATTCCTCTTAGTCGGAACCTGTGCTCGTGTCTGGATGAGACTTTAGGTGATCTCAAACTAAGTACTTTGACAGTGTGCTTTTGGAATTTACATCTGTTTCCTATTTCAACCAATTCCCCTTTGTCTTACCTTTTCTCGACTGCTTTAATTGTCACTCTAGAACTTTTTACTATCCCATTTTTTCCATTTTTTACTGGCGCTGGTATGACCTTAATGTGTTGCAAGCGCCGTAAAACCCTTAAAAACAACAAAAACAAACAAGACTAGCTTGTATACATACATATGTGGATGCCCAGAGCAGACGATGGAGCACGTCCTTGGAGAATCAATGCCAGGATGGGCCCAGCTGCACTGACCATGACCTAAGAGTTTGCTCCACAGATGCTGTGGAGTGGGTTCGGTGTTGGAGCGACAAGCTATGATGATGATGCTGATTGGTTTATAGATAGTATGAGCTTGGCTCAGAAGCTCACAACATTGCCATCCGGAAGTATAATGGACCAACACATAATACAGTTAATACAGTTTAGTGAGAATTACTCATAAACGCGAATGGCAAAAAAAAACAATAACAAAGACCTGAGTGACGTCAACTTCATTCTATCTATATCAGAATATTTGGGTACATCTAACAGTATTTTGTAAAAGGTACGAGTATACAAGACATTGAGTAGGATTCTTGTGTTTAAAATCAACTTAGAAAAAAACAATTCTTTTGAGAAAGAAATAACTATGAAATATGAATAGAAAAATAACAAAAAATTCACATAACTTGTTTTTGTTGTTGGTTTTTTTTTAATTGATAATTTAATCAATTTTACTGAAGTGTAATCCGCATTAATTCCCCATTAATCAAAAACAAAATTAACAATAGCGCCCATCGTAAAATAAATAAAAATATAAAATAAAATTCCCTTCGTTCATCACATAGGCGAAATTTGTCTTTAGGGTCTATTCCAAGGGAAGACAGGAATAATTCTGGCGTCAGCCGCAGTGCAGCGCCGCAAATTGAGCCAAGGCGAGGTAACTGGCTCAAGGCCACACAGCACAGCGGCGGGTGATCGAACTCGATACCTTTCGGGTAGGAAGCAAAGACCGTCCAGCTGAGCCAGGCTGTCCCCCTAAACGGATAAACTATGGAGGTCTTTTCAATCCATGTTTCTGTTTCACTACCGGTGAAGCGAGGACGAGAGGAGCATGCGCACAACCAACATGACGTTCTCTCTCTAAGAACTTTTCCGCATGACGTCACAGACTATGGGTGACGTCCAATCAAGGGACACTGCTCTTCCGCTAATCTCATTCCCTATTGTTTCTCCCTTGTGAACTGTGAATTTTTTGGACCCATCATTCCATCCGACAGTGATTATAAATCTGGGCCTTTTCTGACGTACTTTGAAAAACAAATACACGTATATTTAAGATTCTGGCCAGAAAACTGGCCTTTCAAATATCGACAGGTTGTCAAAAACTCTCGAACCAGGGACGTTAATACAATTCACAGAATAAGAAAGTGTTAGAGTGAGAGAAAAAATAACTCAGGATAGCTCGTAATAGGATTCAATATTCTGATGTCACGTCCGTCCAACAACGAGCAGCTTGGTTCTAAACAAAGAAAATCGGTTATTTTTATTTTTCATGCTGGCTAGAACTTGTTCACATGTCATGTGATCATAATGTATAAAGTCAAAACATGATCAGTTTTATCATGTTTTTCTCCTCCGGATACACTTTTATGCTCGTCGGGGAAGTATTTCAAAAGGGCGTCCACCATTGTTCAGAACCAGTTACTAAGTTACTATGCGTCATTACGAGGGAAGTGACGTCACGGCTGTTGAACCCTATTACTGTCTGTTTAATGCTATAAAAACACGGATAAGCTCCCGAGCACGGACATCATTATTCTTATGTTCAACTTCTTATTTCTTTTTTCTTCTAATTTCAGTGTCAATGCGATGACGTTTTAAAGCTTGGATCATACCTACCCATCGACAGAGACGTATCCTGACCACACAAAAAATGGAAGATACGACCCCAACAATACCTCAAATCTACGATGACCCCGGCAATTCTGACCCCAAAAATCCTAACCCCAAATGTTCTGACCCCAAAAGTTCCGATTCCCATAACCCCAATTCCAGCATCCCGGACCTCCAAAATCCCGAGTCCAACAAAACAAAATTATACCAACCGTCCTCCCTCGTCAAGTTCAGTGTTTTTGCTGGAATTTTCATGTTACGAATATTGGATGGAATTCCCTGGATATGGGGTAACCTCGGTGTGTACGTCACTTCCTATTATTACGTCCATGGGGATGACTCATCGGCAACCTCAACTAACTGGCTGATCAGCGTCTGCAGCTTTTGTAAGAATCATCATCATCATCATTGCCTTTTTCGCCCTGGGTCAGGGCATAGGCCACAGACAAACAGTTTCCATCCTTCTCTATCGTCATCATCACCATCATTGCCTTTTTCACCCTGGGCCAGAGTATAAGCCACAGACAAAGTTTCCATCCTTCTCTATCGTCATCATCATCATCATTGCCTTTTTCACCCTGGGCAGGGTATAAGCCACAGACAAAGTTTCCATCCTTCTCTATCGTCATCATCACCATCATTGCCTTTTTCACCTGGGTCAGGGTCATAGGCCACAGACAACAGTTTCCATCCTTCTCTATCGTCATCATCACATCATTGCCTTTTTCAGCCTGGGTCAGGGTATAGGCCACAGACAAACAGTTTCCATCCTTCTCTATCGTCATCATCATCCATCATTGCCTTTTTCAGCCTGGGCCAGGGCATAGGCCACAGACAAACAGTTTCCATCCTTCTCTATCGTCATCATCACCATCATTGCCTTTTTCACCCTGGGCCAGAGTATAAGCCACAGACAAAGTTACCATCCTTCTCTATCGTCATCATCACCATCATTGCCTTTTTCACCCTGGGTCAGGGTATAGGCCACACAGACAAAATTTCCATCCTTCTCTATCGTCATCATCATCATCATTGCCTTTTTCACCCTGGGTCAGGGTATAGGCCACAGACAAACAGTTTCCATCCTTCTCTATCCCGAGCTACCTTTTTTTTTTATCTTGTTCCATGTCTTATCACTTCTCTGTATATCAGCTTCTTTAATTCTTCTCCATGTTCCTCGTGGCCTTCCCTTTGATCCTCTGCCCTGAGGGTTCCAGTCCAATAGTTTCTTTGTTATAGTGGAGTCATAATTTGTAAGAATGAAGGCCATTACAATTTGAAGTTTGGAAGTCTAACAACCAAAATAATTTATTACCATTTTATGGTTTCATTGTTACAATGGAGAAGATCTCCATATTCTATCCTTCCCATAAATTCTTAGTAACGCGTAATGCATGGCGGCTATGTGGTCTTGTGGTATGACACTCGCTTTCGGATCGGAAGGTCCTGGGTTCGAGCCTCGCTCGACGCATAATTGAGTCCTTGGAGAAGGCTCTTTACTCACATTCTCTCACCGTACTCAGGTGTAAAATGAATACCTGGCCGTTAACAGCGTTGTCTCTGTCCGTAAAAATTGTAATATCGCCTAACAGGCGTCATGTCCCGTCCTACATGTTAAATGTTGCTGTTGGCCAGGGACCCCTTGTAAAGCGCTTTGAGCACGTTTAGTGGATATTGCGCTATATAAAAGCTCATTTTAATGCATGACGTCAAGTTTAAACAAATGATTATGACGTTAAAATTGCGAAGTCTCTGATTTAATTTTAACAATGATGTATTGAAGACAATAATAGTTGGTATAGGAAAAATACTTTTTTTAAATACTAGTGAAGAAATCGCAATATTTGCGGGGAAATAAAGGCCATTACCAACATACATTCATCTTATTTGAATGATTGAACTACGAGCGAGGACGAGAGACGCATGCGCACAACCAACATGACGTTCTCTCTCTAATAACTTTTCCGCCGGTGACGTCACAGACTATGGGTGACGCGGAAGAAAGGGACGCCTTTCTTCCGCTAATCCCATTCCCAATAGAGCAGTATAATTAGGTGCCCCAAACGTAAACAAAGGTCTAGAAGCACATGGCAAACCACATGTTCCTGTCTTGACAGCTCAAGTTTCAATGTAAATTATAGAAAAAAATAACCTTTAAAATTTGCTGTTAGGTGGCAAAAGAAACACATATTCATAAATACTCGATCATGCATCAAATAATGTCTAGATATGGATATTTTATGGAGCAAAAGGTAAAATTTATCAAAAGTTACAGTCTATCTATTTTTAGACCAGAGCAAATTATTGCGCTGGTGTGAACAAAACGAGAATTATTCGGAGCCTGATTTTCTGAATAATTTAGTCTAATATTATTATTTCTGCAACTGTTAGATTTTATGTAAACATATTTTCAATACTGAAAGTGTATTGCCTACAACTCAAACTACAAAATTGGGAGACCTATATTGTGCGTAAATTTTTCCGGTCCCTAACGAAAATCACTAGCAACTTGTTATTGTTTACGTTTGGGGCACCTAATTATACTGCTCTATTGCGATCCCCAACGTAAAATTAATGGCATAATATCATTATAAGTACCTTCCACCATCATGCTTTAGCAGGTATTCTAAATTATTATCATTCAAATCAACGAATGACAGAATTACCCTTAATTTAGAAAAGATTTGCAGTTTACCTGTAAATCAATTTTAAAAATATAGTTTTGTTTTTTTTTCTTTTTTTTTTTAGATTTGTGAGTATTTCTGTGCAGGTTGCAAAAATTTAATCTGGGTTGTACGGAACTTTGTTAAAATTTACAATAGTTAGTTATTTCCATTACAGATAGATTCACCTTAACAACACCACTATCACAATCACACTATCTAATTCGTCTGTAGTGTTTCCATTCATCCTAAAACCCGAAACGCCACAGTATGTCTTCGTCGAATAAGCTGAAGCTTACAATTGTAATTCAATATTTATCGTTATTTTTTTTTTTATAAATATTGAAATCCTATAAGTATTATGCGTGTGCGATACAAAATGAAAGAAACCTTTTCCTTGTACGACGTTAGAATCCAAACATTGATCCCATCGGGAACTCGTAAATACGAGCATCGGTTTGAATCACAGTCGGAATGTCAAATTACAAGAGTAATATAATCTTAATGTATGTGGTCTTGTGGTATGACACTCGCTATCGGATCGGAAGACCCTGGGTTTGGAACCTCGCTCGGTGCATAGTTGAGTCTTTGGAAAAGGCTCTTTATTTACTTTCTCTCACCGTACTCAAGTGTAAAACGAATACCTGGCCGTTACCAGCGTTGTATCTGTCTGAAAATAAAATGTAATATCGCCTAACAGGCGTCATGTCTCGTACTACGTGTTAATTTTTAATGTTGGCCAGGGACCCCAAGTAAAGTGCTTTGAGCACGTTTAGTGGATATTGCGCTTCATAAAAAGCTCAATATATTTATGTTTTTTATAAGCCAGTGCCAAATAACATCCATTAAATCAATGATAAATGAAGAGTTATTTGTAACTCAACACTGGGCCTCATCATCATCATTGCCTTTTTTACCCTGGGTCAGGGTATAGGCCACAGACAAACAGTTTCCATCCTTCCCTCTCTTGAGCTAACTTTTTTAACTCATTCCATGTCATATCACTTCTCTGTATATCAGCTTCTTTAATTCTTCTACATGTTCCCTGTGACCTTCCCCTTGATCTTCTACCCTGAGGGTTCCAGTCCAATACTTTCTTTGTTATAGTGGAGTCGTTCTTTCTAAGCGTGTGTCCAATCCACCTTCATCGTCTTCTTCCTATTTCCTCTCACACTGGTTTCTGCTGTGTTCTTTTCCATACTTCTTCGTTCTTAATTCTATCCATCCATTTTATTCTGGGTAGCTTACGCATGCACCTGTTTACGAAACTCAACACTGGACCTATCGCGCAGATATTAAACTTATATAGACGGTAGCAGATGTAAACTAGACTCTATCTCATCATTTTTAAAGACTCATTTTGACTTTTATCTCATTTCTTTAAACTTCCAAGCCAGATTTTGCTTGATACGTGGTGACATTGTAACTTGTAAACCCTTTGAATCTAGAAATTGAATAATCTTTAATAAAACTAATGGTTTTTTTTTAATAACTTGAGCTTTTATATAGCGCAAATCCACTAAACGTGCTCAAAGCGCTTAACAAAGGGCCCCTGACCAACAGCAACACGTAACATATAGAACAAGGTCTTGTGGTAAGATACTCGCTTTCGGATCGGAAGATCCTGGGTTCGAACCTCGCTCGGCGCACAGTTGAGTCCTTGGAGAAGGTTCTTTACTCACATTCTCTCACCGTACTCGGGTAATATCGCCTAACAGGCGTCATGCCCCTTCCTAAATGTTAAATGATGTTGTTTACCAGGGACCCCTTGTTTAGCGCTTTGAACACGTGTAGTGGATATCGCGCTATATTTTTTTTAACTCAAAGCTCAATTAACGTTCTACTATTTTGTCCTTCCACAGCATTTAATATAGGATTGCTACTCGGAGGACTCCTAGCTAAGAAAATTGGAATTCGACCCTCCCTACTCTTCTCCATCGTCGTATACAACTTGGCAGTAACTCTGTCATATTTCGCGCTAAAGAACTCGGCCACTGCTCTGTGTATCACTTTCGGGGCTCTGGCCGGCGCCGCCGGAGGAATGATTGAAAACTGTCAGCTGAGCCTTATCATTCGATGGACAAACCGATATCAGGGACTTTCTTCGAGCAGTGTCCCTTCGTCTAATATACTCGGAGCTGTGGTCATGAATCTGATACTGACGATGTTCATAAACCCATCTAATGAAGTCACAAACTCATCCGAGGCCAATGTAGATATTTTCACACAACCGGACCTTATCGCCCGAGTACCATACGCATTTGTTTTGTACGGAATGATGTCTTTTACAGTGGGCATGCTAGGCTTTTTCCTAATCCGAATAAACAGAGAAGACAATAATATAATTTATGATTTTTTCGTAAGCATTAGAGCCAAAATATGTTCCGAAAAAGAAAAAGAAGATGGGGAATTGTGGTTAAAACATAAACCTTCCGTGGCAACGTACGAGTCACTACATGACATAAAACACAAGAAATGTCGACGTCACACTTCGGAAACGGAAACCACGACGCCGCCCAGAATTTCAATAGAAAATGACGTAGCAAACATTAACGATAACTCGAGTCACCATATTACACCAAGAGACGCTTTAAAAATGAGATCATTTCACGTCTTATGGATTTTCAATGCTCTTTTAAACTACGCATTCTTCGTTATCAACACTTACTACAAAGCATTCGGACTTTTGTACATTCCAGACGACCATTTCTTGACCGTTGCAGTGATGGTCAAATGTTTCGTAACACCGGTGTGCACTTGGATTGCCGGTTACTGTGTGGACAGATTTGGCGTCAAACCAACGATGGTTGGCGTGGCAAGCATCTTCTGTATCGTCTCCAGTTTCTTCTACTTAACAGCGGTGGACAAGTGGCTGTACATGTTTTCAATGGTGTTGTACGGATGTGCTTTGTTCAGCCTATTTTGTTTATCCGCCTCGTGCTGCGTCAAGATCTTTGGTCAGTCTCATTTCTCCACAATATTTGGAATTATTCTCACCTTCAGTAACATTCTGGTACTGGTAGTCCCCTGGTTTACCCATTGGATTCTTGCCTCTCAAGGCTGGGTGTTTTTGTTTAGTTCCGTAGGAGTTTTAGCACTTTCTCAAGTCCTAATATTAATTTTTGCACTGACAGAGAAAGAATCGTTTTAGAGTTATTAATTTGTTTTTTGAATTATCTTTTCGACCATGCTTATCACACAACTGTTATCTTTCCGATCCTATGGGATTTTTTTATTCAATAAGATTCAATAGTCTGATGTCACGTATGCCCAGCAACGAGGAGCTTGATTGTAAACAAAGAAAATCGGTACTTTTTATTTTTCATGCTGGATAGAACTTTTTCACATGTCATGTGATCAGAATGTATATAAGTCAAAACATGATCAGATTTATAATGTATTTCTTATCTGGATACACTTTAATGCTCGTCGGGGAAGTATTTCATAAGCGCGTCCGCCATGGTTCCGATAATTTAGAACCAGTTACTAAGTTACTATGCGTCATTATGAGGTAAGTGACGTCACGACTGTTGAAGCCTATTGAAGAGTGGTTTTCCAAAACTCCCTAACTCCCATTTCCCCATTTTGAGATATTGAGGATTACATATTTCCCCTACAATTTCTCATTCAATCTATTATTTTATCAATATTTAATCATCAAATTCACATAAACCTAGGAAAATTCTTGTGGCATTTGATGCTTAAAGTAAAGTTTACATTTCAATTCATCGCTGGATAGAAAATCTCAAAAAGTAGAAAAATTTACTTTACGAGCGTTGGAAAACCAGCTTTCAGTTGTTAAAGAGAGGCAGGCGATTAATCCACCCTTGTCTTACTCCAATATTTATTAAATGTAGTCCATCCAAAAATAACCGTGATAACTATATTATTTATGTGCGGCTATGTGGTCTTGTGGTATGACAGTCGCTTTCGGATCGGATTTTCCTGGGTTCCAGCCTCGCTCGGCGCATAGTTGAATCCTTGGAAAAGACTCTTTACTCACTTTCTCTCACCATACTCAGGTCTAAAATGAGTACCTGGCCTTTAACAGCGTTGTCACTGTCCGATTCAAAATGGAATATCGCATAACAGGCGTCATGTCCCGTCCTACATGTTAAATGTTGCTGTTGGCCAGTGATCCCTTGTAAAGCGCTCTGAGCACGTTTAGTTGGTATTGCTCTATATAAGCCCAACATTTTAAAGTTAATATGACGTTTATCGTCGTTTTATCTCATCTCCACATTACTTTAATATAATTTATCGCTGTTTACTCCTTATCCAATGACAATAGTATATAATACTCTTATCAATTATATCAAACGCTTTTGGGATATCCATTTAACCCTCTCCTTGTCAGCCATTTTCTGAATTTTCCCCAAAACTTCACACCCACCCAACACAAAAAAACAGACATTTCTTATTCAAACAGAAAAGCAACAAGCACATTCTATGCATAATAGTGTTCGACAATATGAGATCTATTACACGATGTCAAGTTTTTATACTTATAGCAAAAAGAAATGAAATCTGGATGAGAAAAATGACGGTTGTATCGTAACAAATGTGACGATTTTCCAATAGGTGCTAAGGAGAGGGTTAAGATATTATAATATTATACAGGACTGTGTTAAAAATGGCTGGCAAGGAGAGAGATTTTTTTATTAAAACAAAGTAAACTCATTGAAAATATTTACATATACGGGTTCTCTCTAAGCCTCTAAACCTACACGATTTAAATGATCATTAACATACTTGGGATTAATCATTTCAGTCCATTTTTAGATGTGGCTCAATATGAACAAACTAGTCCTTCAGAGTCATTAGGCTCATGGATTCCATCTAAGATATAATATTATACAGGACTGTGTTAACAACTGCACCGCACTGAGACTAATCAATGTATCCCATTCAACATTTTGTGATTTTTTCCCCACTATTTATTCTTACTTCATAATCAACCACATCTGAAAAGGGCTTGAATTGATTAAGCTCAAGTATGTTAATGCTATGGGGGAGGGGGGGGGGGTCCCGACAGCTCAGTTGGTAGAGCACTCGCTTCCCACGCAAAGGGGCCGAGTCGATCCCGGAGGCAGTCGGAGGTTTTTTCTAACCCCCTGTCCACCGAGCAGTGATTGGGTAGCTGGGTCTGCCAGATCTGTGGAAGGTACTTTGCGATCGACTAGCGTCCTATCCAAAGGGTAGCAAGCAATTGCTATTGTCCGTTTCACGCTATAGAAACCGGGATAAACTCGGGCTCAATGGGCCTTATGGTTCTGAAGGACTACTTTTTTCATATTCAGCCACGTCTGAAAAGGGACTGAATTGATTAATCCCAAATATGACAGCTTTGAAATTAAGACTGGTGTCACGCAGGGATGCTTGCTCTCACCATTCCTGTTCTTCCTTGCCATTGATTGGCTAATGAAGGAAATCTCCAAAGGAGGTAGAAATGGCATACAGTGGACCCCTGGACACAGTTGGATGTTCTGGATTTTGCAGATGATCTGGTTTCTTCTGCCCCACACCCAGGACAGATGCAAGCAAAAAACACATTTATAAACAGCCTCTCGAAATCAATTGGTCAAAGAATTCACCCTGCAAAGTCAAAGGTCTTAAGGATTGGTAGGCGTCAAAGGGAGCAGATTAAAGTAAAAGATCATGAACTTGAATATATAGACTCTTTCTGCTATCTCGGGAGTATAATTGACAAGGATGGAGGCACGGAAGCAGAGGTGAAAGCAGGGATAGGAATGGCACAGGCTGCATTCACATCTTTGAACAGAGTTTGGATAACTAAAGATATCTCCCTTCGACTAAAGCTAAGACTTTTCAACTCAAACGTGAAGTCTGTCCTAGTGCATGGATGTGAAACTTGGAACGCATCACAGGCATGTATAAGGAGGGTACAGATTTTCGTAAACAGGTGCGCGAGTAAGCTACTCAGAATAAAATTGATGTATAGAAGTAAACTGTTTGTATGTGACCTATACCCTGACCCAGGCTGAAAAAGGCAATGATAATGATGTTAATGCTACTTTAAATCGTGTATATATCGAATTTTCCCAAAAACGTCACACTTTACTCACACAGAAAAGCAATAAGTACATTCTATACATAATATTGTTCAGCAAAATGAGCTCTGATATATATATATATATATATATATATATATATATATGTGTGTGTGTGTGTGTGTGTGTGTGTGTGTGTTAGTGTATGTAGAGTCTTGTGCGTGTGTGTGTGTGTGTGTGTGTATGTATGTAGGGTCTTGTGAATGTGTGTGTACGTGAATGTATCAATTGAATAATTTTTTGTTTCTTATTAATGGGCATGTTAATTTTTTGTTTTCCTTTAAAGACTTTTAGAGTCATAAGGCTAATGAAGGCGTGTTATAAATAATTAATTGTTTTCTGTAGCGTTAAACGTAGAGTAACAATTGCTTGCTACTCTTTATATAGGATGTTCGTCTATTAGCTAATACCTTCCGCCAGATCTGACATCCCACCTACCCAGTCACTGCATGGTGAACAAAGGAATCAGGAAACAGACTTCTCTACTGCGCCTAAAACCGACAATAGTCCTTTAATTGTGGGCTGAAAGCTCTAACAACTGAACTTTTGAAATCCTCAGTTTTGGGGGCAGCGTGGCTCAGTGGTACGGTCTTTGCTTCGTACCCAAAATGTACCGAGTTCGATTACCCGCCTCATTGTGTGGCCTTGAGCAAGTCACCTATCCCTATCTCACTTTGCGGCGCTGCACTGCGGCTGACGCCTGGATTATTCCAGTCTTCCTTTGGAATAGATCCGAAAGACAAATTTCCCTTTGAGAACATGTTATATGACGAACGTTTTGCATTCCTCGATCTAGCTAGTCTCAAATACAGAAGAATTAGGGGAGACTTAATTCAGCTCTACAAGATAATATATAATATAAATGATATAAATCCATTAATTTTGTTTACATTTTCCAAGATTACGTATACCAGAGGCGACAAATATAAAATATATATTTCAAGATTTCAGACCAAAATAAGATAGAGCTCATTTATTATACGTATAGTGAAAACCTGGAATAGTCTCTGTTTTAACACAAAAATTCATGTTCTTTGAATCAGTTTAAAGTCTTGGATTATAGGGAGTTCAAGTCTCTGAGATTTAAGTACGACTAATATGTTTTGTTCTATTTTACCAATTAAAAAAAATACGATTGATAGTGATGATGATGGTAGTGATGGTGATGGTGATGATGATGGTGATGATAATGGTGATGATGATGGTGATGATGATGATGATGATGATGATGATGATGATGGTGATGGTAGTGATGGTAGTGGTAATGGTAGTGATGGTGGTGGTGATGGTGATGATGGTAGTGACAATAATAATAAATGATTAATTGATTAATTTTTAAATTTAATTTGATCTTATTGATTTTTATTTATTTATCTATCTATTCATTTATTTGTTTGTTTATGTAGTTATTTATCCATTTATTTATTTATCTTTTAAACTTAAAATTGTCATGTGGATATAACTGTTTCCATTAATTTCATGATTTTGTAGACTGGTTTGTAAATGTTGACCAGTAAAATGCATGACATCTGAAACAATGTAAAATCATAATTTATCAAAGACTTATGTATGCTTCATTATCGTTGTTGCTTTCATGATTATTTTTGTCATTAATATTTCATTGTACTATGAACTTTGTACATTTATGATTTATTCGATCTTGACCAGTTTTCAATTACCAGTATTCTATGATTGGATTTTTCGATTGATACATTTTTCCTGACATTCAAAGTTGTGTAAAACTGTCTGTGAATGATACAATACAAGCTATATGAGATTCTGTAATTATAAACTATTGTATAAGGCATTTAAAGGATAATTCCTATTAAACCTTTAGTAAGATAAGATAAGTAAGATAAGATAAGATGAATAAAAGGGAGTTGTATTCTTTTATTTTTCTCTATATACAACATATTTTGATTCAACTGCTTTGCCATCGATTTCACTTTTCCCCACCGACCAAACAAACATTAGCCAAACCCGTTCCATCCATTTTTTCCAATCATTAATTTTCCATTTCACGCCTATATGCTCCAATGGTTTGATGAAAATAAAATAGTTAACGTTTTACTTTACCGTATATATATATATTTTTGGGGGGATAAATCAAATATCACACTTTTCAAACTTTAATTATCTATTTTTTTAAAAGCTTAATGTGTTTGTTGCTTGGAATTTTAGCTCATTTAGTAAGAGAAAGAGAGAGAGCGTTGTGGCGACTAATGTATTTGTGTGTGTGTGTGTGTGTGTGTGTGTGTGTGTGGGGGGGTGTGTGTGGGGGGGTGTGTGGGTGGGGGGGGGTGTGTGTGTGGGGGGGGTGTGTGTGTGTGTGGGGGGTGTGTGTGTGTGGGGGGGGGTGTGTGTGTGGGGGGGGTGTGTGTGTGGGGGGGGGTGTGTGTGGGGGGGGGGGTTTGTGTATGCGTCTGTTGGATATTTTGTCAGTTCTTTTATAACTATCAATTTGTGAAAAGCATAGATCCTGTTTACCGGAGTCTGGCTATATATAAGTTAAAAACATTACTAAGTATATCCACTCTACCTCTACCTACTACTACTATTACTACTACTTTGAATACTACTATTACCACTACTACTACCACCACTACTACTAATACCACTACTACTACTACTACTACTACTACTACTACTACTACTACTACTACTACTACTACTACTATTACCACAACTTCTACTACTACTACTATTACTAGTACTACCACCACTACTACAACTACCACCACCACTACTACTACTACTACTACTACTACTACTACTACTACTACTACTACTACTACTACTACTACTACTACTACTACTATAATTTAATCAAAGTGACGAATATAACCCAAAGGGTGTCTACTTACCTACAGGATCATTCGTTCGTTCGCACGTTTATTTAAGCCTCGTTGTTCTTCTTAGACAATTTCTAATTATACGGAATAAAAAACCGTAAGCAGATAAATTATTTATGCATGATATGGACGGTTCGGGTTTCCCCTTTGTCAACAGAATAGGCCGATATATAAAATGAATGCTAAAGACGAATTCGAGATGAGAGGGTGGCATTGCTAAATGAAATAACATCGTTGTGTTGTTTATTCGCCTAAACAACGTCATCCTCTCACCACCCATCCATCTTTCGTTCCTTGTTCATCATTCTATCTGTTGATAATGGGGAGACCCAGAACATCCATCTATCTACTTTATTTATTTATTTATTTTTGTGTATGTGTGTATTGAATTGAAGCTTCTATATCTCCTTATCCATGGGTCTTTTAACTCACTCAGCCCTAACACCGACTATATCCGTAGTTTACCCAGGTTACTTTTACTACATGCCTATTTATTACATTTTTATGAGACAAATTATAGACGTAGTATCAAAGCTAATGTTCTTAATGTTTACATGTTTTGGGTAGTTGAATAAAATTATCTATGCACATGCTCATTTATAATACATTTTTTTCCAATTTTGAAAAGCAGCAAAAATCTCTAGGATTGAGTGAGTTAAAACAAAATAAAAGTTCTTGTACAGTCGAGTGAATATGAATTCCTTTAATATAATATATAATTCAATAATCAGTTGCTAACATTATCATCATTGTTATTGTTATCAATAACAATGGGAAAATAGATACAGATTCAAAATCGATGTATTATAATCTTTTTAACTCACTCAATCCTAGAGATTTTTGCTACTTTTCAAAATAGGAAAAAAAATGTATTTAAAATGAGCATTTGCGTAGATAGATTTATTCAACTATCATTAACATGTAAAAACTATAAAACATTAGCTTTGATACTACACCTATATACAAAAAATGTAATAAATAGGCATGGGGTAAAAGTAACCAGCGTTAACTACGGATATAGTCGGTGTTAGGGTTGAGTGAGTTAATAATAACTTGCAATGTTTGCTCGATATTATTCGATGTATCTATTATTTGTATTATATGTCTGCATGTATGTATGTATGTATGTATATGTGTATGTATGTAAGCTCATTTCTTTTGTATACATGTGTAGAAACAATGTGCAAGCGTGTATGTTCGTGTATGGCTGTGTCTGTATTTGTAAATGTGTTGATGTTCATACCATGAACCAAACTGAGCATTGTTTACCTCACATGAATTGCCTTTAATTTGGACAATAAAGATTATTATTATTATTATTATTATTATTATTATTATTATTATTATTATTATTATTATTATTATATTATTATTATCATTATTATTATTATTATTATTATTATTATTATTATTATTATTATTATTATTATTATTATTTATTATTATTATTATCATTATTATTATTATTATTATTATTATTATTATTATTATTATTATTATTATTATTATTATTATTATTATTATTATTATTATTTCTAATGTTCAAATCGATATCAAAATTTCCAACAAAATCGATCCAGAATTGGTATGATTAATAAATTGCATAATATTATTTTGGTTCAAAGAATTGAATGTCTTCTTTCCCCCATTATATCGATAACAAGAGGCATTTAAGTATTTTGTCGATCGCTAAAAGATAACTATTATATATATTTATCTAATAATTTCTTGCAAAATTAGTCTAGTCTAACTCAAATCAGAGCAATAACATCTATAAAACGATATCATAATATATTATTTTGATATCAATATAATCTGCTACTTATAGATAATTATGTATAAACATATAGTTTGAATTCAATAGTTTAAAATAGTAACTATTCAAGTTGAATAATCACACGCCAATGCCCTATCGATTTAATGGGATTTTCTTTTGTTTTGTTTTGTTTGTTGTTGTTGTTGTTGTTTTTTTTTTATTATTTTTATTGTAAGCATATGATGCAGTTGTCTGCTATTGATTTATATTAAAATGAAATCGTAGCCAATCTCCTCAAAGAAGTAACTAGATATTATCTCAGGGTAATTTTGATGCTAAGAAATTGGATTTACAATCAAAATAATATATAAGACGTGAGGGTGACGTCATTATTCTTTGCTGAAAAACTATCGATACGTATTGAATTGTAAGCTTCAATTCATTAGAAGAAGACAGATACTGTTGACGTTTCGTTGTTTCCCCTTTAACAACAAAACAGGATAAATATAACACTACAGACGAATGAAGAATGTGATAGTGGCTTAGTTAAGGTGAATGTGGATTCACCTTCACCTTAACTACGCCACTATCACATTCTCTCATTCGTCTGTCTGGGTGGGGTTCCTGACCTCCCATAGTGGGCAGGGAGGTACATACTGGGTATTCTATCCCCCTATATCTGTTTTCCAACATGCTTTCTGTCTTTGTCTTGGAATGAGATTACTTGGTTTTGTCCTGACCCTGCCAGGATATCCTGGCTTAGAGGGAAACAGGCAAATGTATAGTTAGTTTTGGGAGATGATATTTTTTTCCTTGTAAATTATCTTCCTGCATTATGTTTTCTTTGTATTATATATGATTTGTAAAACATTTGAGTGTATTCCTCTTAGTGGGGACCTGTGCTTGTGTCTGGATGAGACTTTTAGTGATCTCAAACTAAGTACTTTGATACTGTGCTCTTGGAATCTACATCTGTTTACTTTCTTATATGATCCAATTCCCCTTTGTCTTACCTTTTCTTGGGTGCTTTAATTATAATTCTAGAACTTTTTTCTATCCCATTTTCTTCCTTTTTTACTGGCGCTGATATGAACTTAATGTGTTGCAAGCGCCGTAAAACCCTCAAAAACAACAAACAAAAACATCATTCGTCTGTAGTGTTTCATTCATCCTGTTTTGTTGATAAAGGGGAAACCCGAAACGTCCACAGTATCTGTCTTCGTCTAATAAATTGAAGTTTAAAATTCAATACGCATTGTTATTTTTTCTTCGAACTTCAAACAGCAACATTTTTATTATTGGATGGGGTTCTGGTCCTCCCATAATAGGCAGGAAGGTCACTTACTACGTCTTCTATATCCCTATATCTGGTTTCCGTCTTTGTCTCATAGTGAATGAGATTACTTGGTTTTGTTCTTTCTCTGGACAGGATCCTTGGCTGGGAGGGAAACAGCCAAATGTGTAGGCTAGTATTAGTTTTGGGAGATGATATTTCTTTTCCTTTGTAAATCATCTCTCTGTGATGTGGTGTAATTTTTTTTAACGTACCCGTACGATTTGTAAACATTTGAGTGTATTTCTCATAGTGGGGACATGTGCTTGTGTCAGGATGAGACTTTTAGGTGATCTCAAACTCAAACTATGCACAATGTTACTATGCTCTGGGAATCTACATCTGTTCCCAATTTGAGTTATTTCCATTTGTCTTACTTTTCTAATGTGCTTTTAATTGTAATTCTAGAACTTTTTCACCATCCCATTTTCTTAGAAGCGCGAATTGAGAATGAGTTCTAAATTTAAAATGCACGAGTTCAAGAATACTTTATTTTATTCCTTCAATAACGTCACCTATATAATTTCTCATCAATATAATTTGGCCTTATTTACAACGACGAGTGAAATGTTAGCAATATCAAAATATGTGATCATAAGAATTACCATTGCGTCAACTCTTTTTTTTTTTTTTTAGTAAAACGTGGCTTGCAACGCATTTAGGTCATATCGGCGCCAGTAAAAAGGAAGAAAATGGGATAGTCAAAAGATTCTAGATTTACAATTAAAGCACTCAAGGAAAAGTAAGACAAAGGGGAAGTGGGAGGAAATAGGAAACAGATGTAGATTCCAGGAGCATACCATCAATGTAGTTAATAGTTTGAGATCACCTAAATGTCTCATCAAGACACAAGCTCATGACTCGACAAGGAGGAACACAATTACTCATTCAGAACAACATATATATAACAATACACAAAAGAGAGATGATTTACACCAACAAAAATATGTTCTCCCAAAACTATAACTACGTATACATTTGACTGCCCCACACCCCCTCTTTCAGTCCTGTCCGGGAAGTGTTGATTCTAGAGTATATTTCCATGACAACAATGAACACAACCCGTGCCAAATACTTTTCCTATACTCGATTTACCATCAATTGTGTCAGAGACTCAATTTCGAGATTTCTTTTTTTACTGACAATAAGTAGATCGATATATAGATAGTTCGAAGTTGACGTCACCCAGGTCTTTGTTATTGTTTTTTTTTCCATCCGCGTTTATGAGTTATTCTCACTAAACTGTATTAACCTGACTATGAACGTTCATGGTTACACAAAGTTTTGTGTGTTGGTCCGTTATACTTCTGAATGACAATGTTGTGAGCTTCATAGCCAAGCGCATACTATCTATATTGAGCCAGATAGCGATAAAACGCAAGGATGTTAGGAGAAAATTTAAACATGATCAACGTTTCAAACGAATATTCAACACTTCCCTCGTAATGACGCATGGTAACTTAGTAACTGGCTCGAAACTATCGGAACAATGGCGGAGGCCTTTATGAAATATTTCTCCTACGATCATAAAAGCGTATCCAGAGGGGAAAAAAACATTATAAATTTGATCATGTTTTGACTTTTGCACATTCTGATCACAAGAAATATGAAAAGTTCTAGCCAGCATGAAGAATTAAAAGTACAGATTTTCTTTGTTTAAATCCACGATGGCCGCCGTTGATGGGCGACGTGACATCAGACTATTGAATCCAACTGAACATGAAAATATTTTAAGCTTTAATAATTACAGAAGACAATTGAGTGATGACGTTTTAATCTTTTTCAAAACAAAAGATTTAGCGTTTAGGAATTTAGTAAACTGAACAAGTGTGTATGAACGGTACAAGACTAAGCAAGAAAGAAAAATACAAGAAAAAGACCATCACAAAAAATCAGTCGACCTCGACTGGGCATCGAACCCCAGACCTTCTGATTACCGGTCAGACCTGCTACCATTACACCACGGAGGTTCCCGATAGTTGGCACAATTTTAATACTTATATTCTCCACAAATGTTTTCTCTTTCCGTGTTGCCTTTTGTCTTTGTCTTGAAATGGGATTACTTGGTTTTGTCTTGATACTGGCCGCAGTCCTTAGCTGAGGGGGAAAGTCAAATGTAAAGTATTATTTTTGGGAGATGATATTCTTTCTTCTTTGTAAATCATATCTCTTTTATATACAACACGAGGCTTGTTGTCTTGTTTTGGGGTTTGTTTCTTTTTTTGTGTGTTTTTTTGTTTTGTTTTGTTTTATGTTTCCTTTGAATTGATTACTCTGTAAGCATTTGAGTGTGTTCCAGTTTGTGGGCTCCTGTACATTATATGCCAGGATGCGACTTTCGGGTGATATCAAATAAACATAAGGACGGATTGCTCTTGAGCTTGAAATCCACTTCTATTTCCTATTTTAACTAGACCACTTTGTCTTCATTTCTTGGTTGCTTTCAATTGTAAAGCTAGAATATTTTGACCTTCTCATTTTCTTCTATTGAAATGATATCAAAGGGTTTAAAGCGCCGAAAAACCCTTTTTTTAAAGATGATTTTTTAAAAACATGTAAGAAAATAAAAACCAATAGATCACTTTTAGAAAAAAAAAAAGAACAGAAAAAATAATTGAACAGACACGGTATATTGTCGTCGACAATAAGACGTCGAGATTATCACCGTCCACGGGCATTTTTAAATGAGCTTTTATATAGTGCAATATCCACTAAATGTGCTCAAAGCACTTTACAAGGGGTCCCTGACCAACAGCAACACGTAACATGTAGAACGAAACATTACGCCTGTTAGGCAATATTACAATTTTTGTGACAGAGACAACGCTGTCAAAGGCCAGGTACTCATTTTACACCTGACTACGGTGAGAGAATGTGAGTTAAGAGTATTTTCCAAGGACTCAACTATGCGCCGAGTGAGGCTGGAACCCAAGACCTTCCGATCCGAAAGCGAGTGTCATACCACAAGACCTCATAGCCGCACAAACGCATTAAACGGGAAAACAGTATAGATCTAAGGTTAAAATTCAAAATTGAGATAAATAATTTAGACTTGTTAACTTGATTTGGCAAAACTGCATAAGAGCACAGTTCCTATAAGTTATCACTTCTGGGTGGGGATCCTGACCTCCCATAGTGGGCAGGGGGGTACATACTGTGCCTTCTATCCCCCTATGTTTGTTTTCCAACAACATGCTTTCTGTCTTTGTCTTGGAATGAGATTAATTGGTTTTGTCCTGGCCCTGACCGGATACCCTGGCTGGGACTGGGAGGGAAACAGTCAAATGTACAGTTAGTTTTGGGAGATATTTTTTCCTTCTAAATCAGCTCTGTTATGCACTGTATAATGTTTTGTTTATGTATTATATATGATTTGTAAACATTTGAGTGTATTTCTCTTAGTGGGGATCTGTGCTTGTGTCTGGATGAGACTTTTAGGTGATCTCAAACTGAGTACACTGATAGTGTGCTCTTGGAATCTACATCTGTACCCTATTTGAACCAATTCCCCTTTGTCTGCCTTATTCTTGGATGCTTTAATTGTAATTCTAGACCCTTTTACTATCCCATTTTCTTCCTTTTTACTGGCGCTGATTTCAATTCAATTCAATTCAAATATTTATTTATTGTCGGCATTTAAAAAATGTTTCATAGATAATGTAGTCAGGCTAATAGAAGCCTTTGACCGACATAGGTTTTAACACATAGTGCATAAAAATACATAGTAATACATTTTCCCTTAAAAACATTCTTTCATCAAGATTCCAATCATGACACACAAAGAATAGTAACATAATATTATATATATATATATTATATATATGGAGGAGAGGATAGAATGTATCGCACCCAACGAGGCTTTTATAACACTAAAAGACCAGAAAACAGACTTCAACAACAACCCATCATGCAGATTAATAACCCAGCCAAATCAGAAATAGGTATTATAAGCAAGCACTACCTCCAAGAAATCAACAACACAATTAGAAAAAACACAAACATACAACAATGGACAAACACACAAGCAGTCATCAAATGGTTTAAAACCCTCACCAACAAACGCAACCTACAATTCATACAGCTTGATATCTCTGATTTTTACGCCAGTATAACAGAAAAAACATTCACCAGAGCCATCACATTCGCAACAGAGCACACCGACATCGACAAAACACCATAAACATAATCAAACACGCAAGACGGTCGCTCCTCTTCCACAACGGAGAAATCTGGACCAAGAAAAAGGGCCAATTTGACGTCACCATGGGTGCATACGACGGAGCAGAAGTGTGCGAACTAGTGGGCCTTTACATCACACACCAGATCAAGAACCAACTGCCTAACATAAACTTCGGCCTCTACAGGGACGACGGACTAGGAACACACACCACAACATCAAAATCCAACATTGAAAGAATGAAGAAAAAACTCATAAAATTATTCAAGGATCTCGACCTCAAAATCACACTAGAAAGTAACCTACACCAAGTCGATTTCCTGGACACAACCCTCTGCCTCAAAACTAACACGTATAGACCATACAAGAAACCCAACAGCGCCCAATTGTACGTCCACAAACACTCCAACCACCCACCTACGATAATAAAACAAATACCCACCATGATAGAACAACGGCTAAACAACCTCTCTTCAAATGAAAACATATTCAACGAAACAAAACAAGACTACGAAATGGCACTCAAACAGAGCGGACACACCTCAACACTGAAATACAAAAATCTAACACACGCCACAACACCAAAACAAAACAGAAAAAGGAATATAATATGGTTCAACCCGCCGTTCAACAACGCAATCACTTCAAATATCAGCAAGCAGTTCCTTGCACTCATCGATAAGCACTTCCCGAAGAACCACCGTCTGCACAAAATAATCAACAGAAACAACGTCAAGATAAGCTACAACTGTGCACAAAACATGAAACACATCATTATCAACCACAACAGACAAATCATAGCCGAACCCAACAACATCAATACAAATAAAGACAACTGTAACTGCAGAAAGACAATTGCCCTCTTAAAGGAAACTGCCAAAAAAGCGCCATAGTCTACAAAGCCACCATAACCACTGATAACACCGCAGCACAATACATCGGCAGCACAGAACCCCCATTCAAAACACGATACAACAACCACAAAGCCTCCATAACACACGAACGCAAAGCAAAAAGCACCAAATTAGCAATGCACTATTGGGAACAAATAAACACACTTAAAAACACCAACAATAACCTGGGAGGTCGTCAAGCAAAGCAGCCCCTACAGATGCGGTGCTAGAAAATGCAATTTATGCCTGACAGAGAAACTGGAGATTTTACTACACAACCACAGAAACAATAGCACCTTAAACAAAAGATCTGAACTGATGACAATGTGCAGACACTCTAACAAATTCAAGCTCAAAACGCAAAAGGCCAAATAACCCCCCCCCCCCCTTTCCCCCACTCCCGACCCCATTATACCCCTCCTCCCCCCCCCCCGCCGCAACCACATTCCACTACAATATCACACACACACATGTACACACAACACGCAACACACCTACACACACACATACACACACACACACACTCATAATATAAACATGAGAGCACATCACAATACACATCAAAACTAATCACCACTACACAGCGAAACAACTTTAGTTTGGAGTTTTCTACGGACATTGCAAATGGATTATGCCGACTGAGGAAGTGTAAGTGTAAGGAACACAGAAACGAGTCGTCTCGGCTAAAAAATGTGAGTGAAATTTACATTATATATATATATATATATATATATATATATGTGTGTGTGTGTGTGTGTGTGTGTTTGTGTGTGTGTGTGTACGGTTAGATTAATTACAAATATTACATTTGCATGGCTGGCCATTCCATGAGAAGATAATATGATTTTTGAAAACATTAAAATTTGAGATTTTCCTGATGTGCTCGGGAAGTTCATTCCAAAGCACAGCAGCAGAATATCTGAAAGATCTTTTGCCATAAGACGTTGTTCTGACCCTTATAATATCAAGGAGGTTTGAATATCTAAAATTGTATCTGTTATTTTTCAAAATGACCATATCAGATAGACAAGGAGGAGCAATTTTGTATAAAATTTTAAACGTTTCCAAAGCAATTGTTCTCATTCGTCTTATTTGTAGGGAGGGAACTTTGGCCTTTGAAAGTAATTGGTCGTATGATTTTTTGTCATCTTCATAAATAAAACGCAGTGCTATTTCTTGTTTCTTTTCAAGTTTATCACAATTAGTTTTAGAACAGAAATGCCAAGCTAGTGGACAGAAATTGAAATTTGACAATACAAAAGAGTGAAATATTGTTAACTTGTTCAATTTTGAAAGGTATTTTCCAAGCCTTTTAAAGACATTTAATTGCTGAGAAGCTTTACGGCAGATGGTTTTAATGTGTAAATCAAATTTTAGTTGGTAGTCTATGTCGATCCCTAGTAATTTCACAACTTCTTCACATGTAGTACTTGCAGTTCCAATATTGAACGTGGGTTTTTTTGTGTGTGTTTTTGTACCTACTGCAATTGCCTGGAATTTGTCCGGGTTTGCTTGCATACAGTTTATTTCGAACCATTTGATAAGGATTTCGCTTTCATTTTCAATAGTTTTTAAAAGCATATCGAAATTTGAATGAGCATATGACAGGGTATTATCGTCAGCATAATTATATAAGTTTCCCTCTCTGATAAAGTAAAATATATCATTTATAAAAATGTTTAAAAAGTAATGGTCCAAGAATTGATCCCTGTGGAACGCCTTTTTTAATGCTTGCCCACTCGCTCACATCATCCTCTAATTTTATTTGTTGTTTTCTTCTGCTCAAGTAATTTTCAATTAAATAAAGAGCTTTTTGTTCTAGCCCATAGGCAGCTAGTTTAGCAATAAGAATGTTGTGAGGCAAGCAGTCGAACGCCTTCGAAAGGTCCATGAGGATTGCAGAGAAATATTTGTTATCGTCTAATGCCTCTTTCCAATCTTCAATTAAACGTAAAAGTGTTTGGCAACCATGGCCTTTACGAAAAGCACACAAGTAGTCATTTAAAAAGTCATCGAAATATATTGATAATTGCTGAAATATATTTTTTTCAAATACTTTGGAAACAACAGGTAACAGGACGATAGTTTGTCACATTTAGAGGATATTGTTTTTTATATAAAGGCGTGACTTGGGCTAATTTCAATTGATCAGGAAACACACCAAAAGAAATTGATTTGTTAATTAGATTCGTTATTGGTTCAGCCAGCACGGGGGAGTCAGCTTTAAGAAGTCTGGCCGGAAAATTGTCAAAACCAGTTTCTTTCTTAACATTGATATTGTTGATAACTTTCTGGACAGTGTGTGAATCAGTTTCTTTGAATTCCAATTTCGGAAGGTCGGGTAAGTTTTCTTTGATGGATTTGATGCTTGGGTGAGTTTCTGGATAATAAACAACGTCTTTACCAATGTCATTTGCAACATTTACAAAGAAAGAGTTAAAATTGTTACAGATATCACCAACATTATTCAATATCTTTTCACCATCTTGAAGTACAATCTTTTGTTGATCTTTGTTGTGCTTCTTCGATAAGAATGGTTTGGCCGTTGGCCAGAAATCTTTTGACTTCTGTCCTCCGTGCACCTTTCTAAGAAGCAACTAACGTTTAATTGAACTTCTTTTTAATTTTACCACATAATTTCGTTGTTCTTTATAACTTTCCCATGATATTTTTGTTTTTTCTTTCAAGTATTTGTTATGAAGCATTCTTTTTTCTATATATAGCTTTCCTTAATTCACTGTTCATGAATGGTACTGGCTTCCTTAGTGGGTATCTAATTTTGAAAGGGGCATGTTTATTTGAGATTAAAATTACTTTATCGATAAATTCTCCATATTCAGTATTTACGTCGTGATATGACCTTAATGTGTTGCAAGCGCCGTAAAACCCTTAAAAATACGTGTAAGACTCCTTCCGCACTAGGACAAAACTGTCCCAGGACAAATTTGTCCTGTCCCACTGGAGAAAACTTCTATTCAAAAGGGGTTCCGCACTAGGACAGGACTGTCCCGGGACACACCTGCGCGAATGCATTATTTTTTTTATTTTTTGTACAAGATTCAAAAGTTTATTTGTAGGCAATTGTCAATATAACTCATACAAGAATATAATATTTTCATCAACAAATCAAGTAAATAAAATCAATAATAAAGCAAGGCAAACAATGATAGTAATAATGATAATAATAGTAATATAATAATAATAATAATAATAATAATAATAATAATAATAATAATAATAATAATAATAATATAATAATAATAATAATAATAATAATAATAATAATAATAATAATAATAATAATAATAATAATAATAATAATAATAATAATAATAATAATAATAAATAATGATAATTAAAATGGTGATAATAATAATGTAAAATCTTCTAATTAATAGATTAGTTATTTAATAGTTTGAATTATAAATTAATAATTTAAAAAATAAGTCCTTGGTACAACTCTAATAATTCACATTTTATGAATCAACATAAGATACGACATGACGATAATGATTTTTTACACAGTACAATGGGATTTGTTTACATAAGCTTTATATAATCATGAAATATTCTTATAGCAAGAGTAATATTATTGCTGCTGCTACTACTACAACAACAACAACAACAACAACTACTACTACTACTACTACTACTACTACTACTACTACTACTACTACTACTGCTACTACTACTACTACTACTGCTACTACTACTACTACTACTACTACTACTACTACTACCACTACTTCTACTATTACGACTACTACATCTACAACAACAACAACAACAACAACAACTAATACTACTACTACTACTACTACTACTACTACTACTACTACTACTACCACCACTACAACTACCACCTCTTCTACCACTACTTCTACTACTACAACTACTACTACTACTACTACTAGTAATGGATGAAATAGAGGTTGCATATTTCTGTGCTTTACTACGTGGGAAAAAAAAAAGACAAATTGAAAGAGAAAACAATATTGGGTGCATCCTTTAATGACCCAAAGATTGCTCAAGGGTCAATTCCGTAGACTCTATGGTGATCTCCGATCTTATCTTAAAATGACTTTCTTGGAATCACCTCATTTTACCCAGGTGCAAATGAGTACCAGTTCGCTGACGAAAGTAATCTTTGACGGACTAGCATCATTCAAGAGGGTAATAGAAAGTCAGCATGGCTCGGTGGTACGGTCTTTGCTTCGTACCCGAAAGGCATCAGTTCGATCACCCGCTGATGCGCTATGTTGCCTTGAGTAAGTCACCTCGCCTAGCTCAATTTGCGGCGCTGCACTGCGGCTAACGCCTGGGTTATACCTCGCCCTAGCTCAATTTGCGGCGCTGCATTGCGGCTAACGCCTGGGTTATTCCAATCTTCCCTTGGGAAAGACACTCGAGAAAAATTTCCCCTATGGGATGAATAAAGGGAATTTTATTTTTTTAAAATTTTAAACTGTTATCTGTCTGCTCAACGCTACAGCAACATGGATAAGTTCCGGATTTATCAGCTTAGGAGGCAAGATGGCCCATGGTTAGCGCGTTGTACTCTGGACTCAGAGGTTCTGTGTTCGATGCCGACCGAAGCCAATTTGTACTTTCTAGAGCAAGAAAATTTACTCCAATCACTCACTCCATTCAGGTGTAAAAGGGTACCTGTCAAGCTGGGATAGTAATCTGCGATAGACTAGCGTCCTGTTCAAAGGTTTTCAAACAAATACGTTAATTGTCTGCTTCACGCTATTGAAACCGGAATAACTCCTGCACCATTGGCTACAAGGCTCTAAAGGAGTTAATTTGTCTTACAGTGAGTCCAAGTGGCTCAGAAGGACTTACTTAAAAATATTTTCATTGAAAATTCCCGAAATAAATAACGATAAAGATAATTGATCCCACAAGGTACCGAATAGATGTGCGACCGGTTTTAGACACGTTACTGCTGTGTCACAAAGTGTGACACTTCTTAAATTATATTTATAAACATACGTTTTTAAATTGCCGAAAATGTTTATGTTGCTATGCCTTCTGTACGCGGTTTCATCACATATAATTATTTTTTGAATTGTTCTTGCTTTTTTATATTCAGAATTGAAATAAATAAATGAATCATAACTGTGAAATTGAATGTAAGCTTCAGTTTAATATACGAAAACAGATAAAATGGACGTTTCGGGTTTCCCCTTCATCAACAACACATGATGAATTAAAAACCACAGACAAATGAGATAATGTGGTAGTGGCGTTGTTAAGATGCATAAACAAAAACATTGATGGGCAGGAAATTGTATGCTACTTTGTGAGGAAGCGCGAATTAAAACAGAGCAATAGAAATTTATAAAAGGTGCGTACTTAATTATGTTAAAAGAGGGGAGGCGGGTAGGAACTGTGTAATGCAGTGAACTAAAATAAAGTGTGGACTATTGTTGGAAAATAAATACAATGGAATTGGAAATAAATACAAAATGTAAGGGATGTAGGTATTAATATATTTGTGGCATTAGCAGCAGCAGAAGCAACAGTAGAAGTAGTATTAGTAGTAGTAGTAGTAGCAGTAGTAGTAGGGATGCAGAAAATAAAGACAGGCATTTCAATTTTGACACGGCGCCGCCAAGTCTGGGACTTTTTTGTCCTAGTGCGGAAGTCTGCTATAATTTTCTACTATCACAAAGGATATGAACACGGGACTGGGACAGTCCTGTCCCGTTGATTTTGTGACATTTAAACCTCTTCCGCACTAGGACAGGACTGTCCTCGGACAGTCCTGTCCCAAATCTGTAACATATAGAATTTAGAGAAATCTTCCGCACCTATTGGGACGGGACAAAACAGTCCCGTTGTGTCCCAAGCCGTTGTGAAATGCTACAAAATCAACGGGACAGGACTGTCCAGTCCCGTGTTCATATCGTTTGTGATAGTAGAAAAATATAGCAGCCTTCCGCACTAGGACAAAAAGTCCCAGACTTGGCGGCGTCGTGTCAAAATTGAAATGCCTGTCTTTATTTTCTGCATCCCTACTACTACTACTACTACTACTACTACCACTACTACTACTACTACTACTACTACTACTACTACTACTACCACCACCACTACTACTACTGCTACTACTACTACTACTGTTGCTTCTGCTGCTGCTAATGCCACTAATATATTAATACCTACATCCTTTACATTTTGTATTTATTTCCAATTCCATTGTATTTATTTTCCAACAATAGTCCACACTTTATTTTAGTTCACTTTCTATACTGCATTACACAGTTCCTTCCCGCCTCCCCTCTTTTAAATTAATTAAGTACGCACCTTTTATAAATTTCTATTGCTCTGTTTTAATTCGCGCTTCCTCAGAAAGTAGCAAACAATTTCCTGCCCATCAATGTTTTTGTTTATGCATCTTATCAACGCCACTACCACATTATCTCATTCGTCTGTAGTTTTTAATTCATCATGTGTTGTTGATGAAGGGGAAACCCGAAACGTCCATTTTATCTGTTTTCGTATATTAAACTGAAGCTTACATTCAATTTCACAGTTATGATTTATTTATTTATTTCAATTCTGAATATAAAAAAGCAAGAACAATTCAAAAAATAATTCTATGTGATGAAACCACGTACAGAAGGAATAGCAACATAAACATTTTCGGCAATTTAAAAACGTATGTTTATAAATATAATTTAAGAAGTGTCACACTTTGTGACACAGCAGTAACGTGTCTAAAACCGGTCGCACATCTGTTCGGTACCTTGTGGGATCAATTATCTTTATAGTTATTTATTTCGGGAATTTTCAATGAAAATATTTTAAAGTAAGTCCTTCTGAGCCACTTGGACTCATTGTAAGACAAATGAACTCCTTTAAAGCCTTGTAGCCAATGGTGCAGGAGTTATTCCGGTTTCAATAGCGTGAAGCGGATAATTAACGTATTTGTTTGAAAACCTTTGAACAGGACGCTAGTCTATCGCAGATTACTATCCCAACTTGACAGGTACCCTTTTACACCTGAATGGAGTGAGTGATTGGAGTAAATTTTCTTGCTCTAGAAAGTACAAATTGGCTTCGGTCGGAATCGAACACAGAACCTCTGAGTCCAGAGTACAACGCACTAACCATGGGCCATCTTGCCTCCTTAGCTTATAAATCCGGAACTTATCCATGTTTCTGTAGCGTTGAGCAGACAGATAACAGTTTAAAATTAAAAAAAATAAAATTCCCTTTTTCATCCCATAGAGGAAATTTTTCTAGAGGGTCTATTCCAAGGGAAGACTGGAATAACCCAGGCGTCAGCCGCAATGCAGCGCCGCAAATTGAGCTAGGGCGAGGTATAACCAGGCGTTAGCCGCAGTGCAGCACCGCAAATTGAGCTAGGCGAGGTGACTTACTCAAGGCAACACAGCGCATCAGCGGGTGATCGAACTGATGCCTTTCGGGTACGAAGCAAAGACCGTACCACCGAGCCATGCTGACTTTCTATTATCCTCTTGAATGATGCTAGTCCGTCAAAGATTACTTTCATCAGCGAACTGGTACTCATTTGCACCTGGGTAAAATGAGGTGATTCCAAGAAAGTCATTTTAAGATAAGATCGGAGATCACCATAGAGTCTACGGAATTGACCCTTGAGCAATCTTTGGGTCATTAAAGGATGCACCCAATATTGTTTTCTCTTTCAATTTGTCTTTTTTTTTTTCCACGTAGTAAAGCACAGAAATATGCAACCTCTATTTCATCCATTACTAGTAGTAGTAGTAGTAGTAGTAGTAGTAGTAGTAGTAGTAGTAGTAGTAGTAGTAGTAGTAGTAATAGTAGTAGTAGTAGTAGTAGTAGTTGTTGTAGTAGTAGTAGCAGCAGCAATAATATTACTCTTGCTATAAGAATATTTCATGATTATAAAAATCTTATGTAAACAAATCCCATTGTACAGTGTAAAAAATCATTATCGTCATGTCGTATCTTATGTTGATTCATAAAATGTGAATTATTAGAGTTGTACAAAGGACTTATTTTTTAAATTATTAATCTATAATTCAAACTATTAAATAACTAATCCATTAATTAGAAGATTATACATTATTATTATCACCATTATAATTATCATTATTATTATTATTATTTTTAATATTATTATATATTATTATTATTATTATTATTATTATTATTATTATTATTATTATTATTATTATTATTACTATTATTATCATTATTACTATCATTGTTTGCCTTGCTTTATTATTGATTTTATTTACTTGATTTGTTGATGAAAATATTATATTCTTGTATGAGTTATATTGACAATTGCCTACAAATAAACTTTTGAATCTTGTAAAAAATTTTTAAAAAATAATGCATTCGCGCAGGTGTGTCCCGGGACAGTCCTGTCCTAGTGCGGAACCCCTTTTGAATAGAAGTTTTCACCAGTGGGACAGGACAAATTTGTCCTGGGACAGTTTTGTCCTAGTGCGGAAGGAGTCTAACAACGGCTTGGGACACAACGGGACTGTTTTGTCCCGTCCCAATAGGTGCGGAAGATTTCTCTAAATTCTATATGTTACAGATTTGGGACAGGACTGTCCCAGGACAGTCCTGTCCTAGTGCGGAAGAGGGTTAATGGGAGTTAATAATAAATAAAGGGAGTTGGTTTATATATGATTATGATTATGGCCGTCATACCTAACAAAATATTATAAGAATAAGACCGTGCAACACCCAATGTTTTACATCTATTGGCCCGACCAATTTCCATACAGCTAGGGACGCACACCAAAGTCACTGTATCAAAAAGAGTGACGTTGTTGTACCTCCCTTCCCGTTGGGAAAACTCAACTATTACAAAAACACTTGTGAATGAGGAATGTTCTATTAGTATATAATAGTAGTAATAATAATAATAATAATAATAATAATAATAATAATAATAATAATAATAATAATAATAATAATAATAATAATAATAATAAATAATAATAATAATAATAATAATAATAATAATAATAAAGCAATTATTAAATAGGAGGAATGCTTCACCAATATAGATAGTGTGCGCTTGGCAAAGAAGCTCACAACATTGCCATCCGGAAGTATAACGGACAAATACACAAAACTATGTAACTTTAAACGTTTATAGTGTGGTTAATACAGTTTAGTGAGAATTACTCAAATGGCAAAAAAAAAAACAATAACAAAGGCCGGTGTGACGTCAACTTCATACTATCTATATGAGAGATAATGGTTAAGATTTCGTGCACTAATAGTTAGGGAATGAGATTAGCGGAAGAGTAGCGTCCCTTGATTGGACGTCACCTTACAGAGAGAACGTCAATTTGGTTTTGAAGTGTCTCAAGCCGCTTTCACCGGAAGCGAGGACGAGAGACGCATGCGCACAACAAACATGACGTTCTCTCTCTAATAACTTTTCCGCCGGTGACGTCACAGACTATGGGTGACGTCCAATCAAGGGACGCTACTCTTCCGCTAATCTCATTCCCTATAATTATTACAGGGAAAAAACATGCACACAATGCCATAGCATTCTTTTACGGTTTAATATCATTCTTGTACCCTCTTCTTCTCCTACAGGCTTGTCCAACACTACACGACGATACAATACAATGAATGCAACCATTCTACATCTGATTCTACCATAATTAAATTCAGCCCCCCTCATGATACATACATAACTAGAATATGAAGGAAACGTCAGTGCAGGCAGCAAAGTCAATCACTCAGAAGAAGCCCAATCAAATATAATTAGTAAATTAATAATGCACTCACCTTTGTTTCCTTAACCCTCTCCTTACCAACCATAGGAAAATTGTCACATTCTGTTACGATACAACGAACATTTTACTCATTCAGTTCTTTTTGTCCATCAAAAAAAATGAAGAAACTGTTTCGTTACACTAATAAAAACTAAACAATGCGTTGTAGAGCTTTATTTTTTATTTTTTTAGCTGAACAATATTATGTATAAAATGTTTTCGTTGCTTTTTCGTTGTTTGAGTAAGAAAAATAATTTTTGTGTTGGGTGGGTGTGAAGTTTTGGGAATAGTTCTGAAAATGGCTGGTATGGAGAGAGTTGACCCTTCCTCTATTTCAACTTCTTACAGATGTGAGATTAATTCTCTGAAACACTAACATATGTTTAACCAACACACCACATAATTTGCTTCTCCATAACAAACAAACATGAATTCAACACTGCAATCAATCACAAATTCTCAGGGACAGCAAGAATTTGTTCTGACAGAGGAACTCCATACAGTTCTTTCCATCATTAACCTTGTGACGTCACTATTAGGGGCGGCCACAAATTGCGTCAACATTGCAGTCTTCTTAAATCTTGGTAATAACGAATCCATCAACATAAGCTTGCTGGGAATAGCCGTCTCCGATTTCATGGTTTGTTTATTAACTCTTCTATCCGCCATTTTTGAAATCCCGTTGGTCGGGAGAGAAGTCTCGCAAAAATTAGATATCAACGTGATCGAGGTGAACTATTTAATATTTATGATTCCTCTTGTGTTTTTTGCAAGGATAACCATAGTGTTGACAGCTTTTATCACGATCGAAAGATGTCTGTGCGTTGTTCTGCCCTTAAAGGTGAAAACACTCTTTACACGGACTAGAGTGAGGATCAGCGTTTTTCTTGCATTTGTCTTAGTCGGACTATGGATGGTTCCTTCTTACTACTTGCATCGCTTCGGTTGGCGGTTTAATCCTTATCTCAACAAGACCATGTTTGGCCTCGTTTTGGCCTCAGATTATGACGTCATCAACTCGTGGTATACTCCTGCAGACGCCGCCATTTTCTACGTCATTCTGTACACGCTTATCATTTTTTGCACTGTGCTACTCGCTATAACTCTCAAGAAAAACCTCAAATGGCGTCAAAGTGTAACGAGCAGTACTAAATCGAAAGAAGAAATGGATAAAAGTGATCAGACTTCGTCCTCGAAAGAGACAAAGATTGCCAAGATGGTCATGATCATTTCTTTTCTTTTCATCGTCTGTTATTTACCGTCTGTCGCTGTGTGGATTGCGAAGACTCTGGACCCAAGCTTTAGACTCCACGGCTCCAAAGCTCATCTATTAATTGTCTGTGGAATATTTTCATTTTTCACCCAATCACTGAACTCTGGAATGAATACGTTGATTTATTTCAAAAACAGTTCGAATTATCGGGAAACGTTTCAGCAGATGTTCGGAATAAAGGGAAGTATGAAGTGATTATGATTTAATAAATGTTTGTTTTACGTCAATACCTTGTTTGCTTATTTGTTGATTTGAAAACAGATGAGAGGAACTTATGATATTTTACGGTTAAGGATAAATGAATTAGCCCTCTTCACCCTAATAAGGACTTCTCGTTAGTTTTATAGTATAGTCTCCCTTCCCCTTTTCTGACCTGTACAAGTGCTGACCGCTCGTATCTCATCAATAGAGGTGCCAATTAAGGAGGCAAAAGTGTACTAAACTTTTACACAAAAACATAGACCATCCCCTTTCTTAGTGCTGAACTCCACTTTAAAAAAAAAAACAGTTTTTTTTTCTTGTTTAACAGGTGATTGGAAAATATACTGAGGATTTATAACATACTGAATTTTCCATAAATATACGGGAAATTGGCAACCTTGCACCAAAGAGCAGCACATCTTTTCAAGGAACTGTCTGGAAGGAGACAAGTCGAGGGTTTGCCCTTTGCCCTTTGGTTGCCAGAAATACGCGTAGCAGTCCACGGCTTTAGGAGCATCTTGGTTGGACTTTTGACGCGGTCTCAAACTCGAACATTGCTGAATCCACTTCTACTTATTCTCTGTTTGAACTAGCCTAATCTGTCATCTTTCTCCTGGATGCTTGTAAGATTAAGAGCTCTTTACTGTCTGGGTGGGGTTCCTGACCTCCCATAGTGGACAGAGGTAGGTCGCCTGCTATGTCTCCTGTCCCTCTAATTAATGTCTTCTTTCTGTCTTTCTCTTGGAATGAGATTACTTGGTTTTACTGTCCCCGCGGAAAATTGCAAATGAAAACCCAAAAAATTGCACCCAAAATTCCAAAAATTGCATGCAAAAAAATGCAAAAATTGCAAGGAAAAATTGCAAATTTAAGACATTGTTTTCAATAAACAGCGCACAATAATTTATTCTTGCTTTAATTCTATGACAAGCACAGTCCACCAATTTTAGTTGGTTTGTATTATACAGTATTGTGTCCATAAATGACATTAAATTACATTGATATTGACATTGCATACTCAGTAAAGAAATATGTCAGGTATATACAGGGGATGCCACCAGGAGATTTTGAAAAAAAACCCAAAAAAACAACACTTTTTCACAAATGCATGGATTCCTAACATTTATGTGGTAGAAAAGCTCATGAATTTTTAAAAATATTATTATTATTATTATTATTATTATTTATTATTATTATTATTATTATTATTATTATTATTATTATTATTATTATTATTATTATTATTATTATTATTATTATTATTATTATTATTATTATTATTATATTATTATTATATTATTATTATATTATTATTATTATTATTATTATTATTATATTATTATTAATATCATTATTATTAAAATTATTATTATTATTATTATTATTATTATTATTATTATTATTATTATTATTATTATTATTATTATTATTATTATTTTTCCAAGTACATCTCTATACATCATAATAATACAGTGGCACTCGGGAATAACGAGGTCGAGGGGACCGACCATAAAAACTTTCTATTTCCGATTTACATGAATCTATGTTTATGGTAGTATATTAAACACCCATAATAAAAAAAAAATAAAAAAATTAAAAAAATAAAAAAAAAAAAAAATATATATATATATATAATATATATATATATAGATAGATAGATAGATAGATGTTAGCAATAAAACTATTATTATATAGCATCTTTAATAGTTTTGTGTGACGGTGGCAGTAGTATTTTCCTATGTTTAGCATTATATGATTATATGTGACTCCAGAACATGGAAAATTGCAAAAAATTACGGCAATTGTCAAAATTGCGAAAAATCGCGGCCGCGTTGCGGCCGCAAGCGCCGCGATTTCCTGGAGTGACAGGTTTTAATAATTGAGCTTTATATAGCGCAATATCCACTAAATGTGCTCAAAGCGCTTTACAAGGGGTCCCTGGTCAACAGCAACATTTAACATGTAGGACGGGACATGACGCCTGTTAGGCGGTATTACAATTTTTCGGACAAAGACAACGCTGTTAACGGCCAGGTACTCATTTTACACCTGAGTACGGTGAGAGAATGTGAGTAAAGAGCCTTTTCCAGAGACTCAACTATGCGCCGAGCCCGAGGCTCGAACCCAGGACCTTCCGAACCGAAAGCGATTGACATACCACAAGACCACATAGCCTTATCGTTGTCCTTGGCTCGGAGGAAAACGATTCAAATGTGTATTTAAAGTTTTCGGAGATGATGTTTAGTTTTTTTCCCTTGTAAATCATCTCTCTGTTATGTATGTTATATTTGTTGTTTTGAATGTAGGCCTATAACGTAAGCATTTGAGTGTGTTCCTCTTACTGGGATCTTGTGCTAGTGTCTGGATGAGACTTTCAGGTGATCTTGAACTATGCACAAAGATTGTGTGCTCTTGGCTCTTGGAATCTACACTTGTTCCCTAGAATTATTACCATTCTTTTTTTTTTTTACTATCCCATTTTCTTCCTTTTTACTGGCGCTGAAATGACCTAAATGTGCAAGCGCCGTAAAACCCTTAAAAACAAACAAAACAAACTTTTAACTGCCAATGAATTGACACAAAATTATGTCGTAAACGCCGTAAAAGTAAAGGCTATTTAAAAAAAAAAAGAAAAGAAAGACGAATCCTCTTAATTTTTTACATGGTGTAACGGGGCGAAGTAGCCGAGTGGTTAAGGCACTGCACTGTGAGCCGGAAGGTCCCGGGTTCGAACCCCACTTCAGGCACTTTCGTATTTTTTCCCTGGAGCAAGAGTATTAACCCCCAATTTGCTCACTTGGACAACATGGGCGATTCCTGTTGACAACAGACATCTTGTTTGGTGAATTATCTATTTTATTTCTTCGTGGAATGCCTGGGCGACGATATCTTACGATGTCACGGCGGAAGGGCATTTTTTATTTTTAAAATCCATCTTTCAGTCACAAAAAACTCAGGTAGAGCTAAAGTGAAGAGCCCCCCCCCCCCCTTCCTTTCCTTAACAAATGTTTCGGTCCTTAACATTTGACACTCCAAGGGGGGGGGGGGCATACCTTGACCATGGCTCCTGTGGTTTTCTACATTTTTCTTAAACTATCTTTATAAAAAGTGCCGCTACGAAGGTTAGAACCCACGACTTTCGGATCAGGATAGATCTTTTATAGAAGATGATGTGGCGAAAGAATGTTTGCTCTTGTCTAGTGATATCTTTGAAAACAGATAGCTTCTATATGTTAATTCCATCAAGAAACAAGATTCTCAGAAAGGAAAGATGGTAAGATGCAATACCTAACGAGTAAGTAAGTTTTTAAGGGTTTTACGGCGCTTGCAACACATTTAGGTTATATCAGCGCCAGTAAAAAGGAAGAAAATGGGATGGTAAAAAGTTCTAGAATTACAATAAAAGCACCCAAGATAAATTAAGACATAGGGGAACTGAAAACAAATAGGGATCAGATGTAGATTCCAAGAGCATACCACTAATGCACTTAGTTTGAGATCACCTATAAGTCTCTTCCGGACATAAGCACAAAATCCAACAAGGAGGAATACACTCAAATGCTTACATTATAAATTCAAAATAACAAATATAATAATACATAACAGAGAGATGATTTACAAGGAAAAAAATATCATCTCCCAAAATAATAACTATGCATTTGACTGTTTCCCTCCCAGCTAGGACTCCGGCCAGGGCCAGGACAAAACAAGTAATCTCATTCCAAGGCAAAGACAGAAAGCATGTTGGAAAACAGATATAAGGGGATAGAAGACACAGTATGTACCCTCCTACCCACTATGGGAGGTCAGGAACCCCACCCAGAACGAGTAAGTAAACCTCAGCGACTTCCACTTCCGGCAAAGCAGACTTTGAGTGTGAGTCAGGTCGTCTAGTGATCGAGCTCCCCCTCCTTAATATCGGCAAAGAAATGTCTCATTTGGCAGCAATACGATTCAATAGTCTGATGTCACGCCGCCCGGCAACGGCGGCCATCTTGGTTCTAAACAAAGAAAATCATTACTTTTTATTCTTCATGCTGGCTAGACCTTTTCATATGCCTTGTGATCAGAATGTGTAAAAGTAAAAACATGATCAGATTTATGTTTTTTCCCCACTGGATACGCTTTTATGCTCGCCGGAGAAATATTTCATACGGCGTCCGCCATTGTTCCGATAGTTTAGAGCCAGTGTTACTAAGTTACCATGCGTCATTAGGAAGGAAATGACGTTACGACTGTTGGAAGAGTATTACATGGAGGGCTGAATGTGTGAATTCATCTCAATGCCGTGTATGTATTATAATGTCAGGGTAACTATCAGGCGCTCTGGGTGGGGTTCCTGATCTCCCATAGTGGGCAGGGACACACTTACTGTGTTTTCTATCCCCTATATCTGTTATCCAAAATGCTCTTTGTCTTTGTCATGGAATGAGATTACTTGGTTTTATCCTGGCCCTGGCTGGGAGGGAAACAGTCAAATGTACAGTTAAAAGTTTTATGAGATGATAATTTTTGTCTTGAAAATCATCTCTCTGTTATGCGCTGTATTATTATTATTGTTTTATATTATGATATAATTTGGGTGTATCCCTTCTTAGTGGGGACATGAGCATGTGTCTGAGTAAAGTGAGAAAATATGTGTATGAACGTGTATCTGGCTATAGGCAGTGATGGATATTGTAAGACTTCCAGTTCTAGCACATTCAGAAACACCAACAGATAACTTGCATACACTATGAAATGGAATTTGGTTCTCCATGGCCTGCTGGGAGTAAAAAAATGAAGATATCTGGAGTGCATTGAGCTTGGTGAATACACAAAAATGTGCTATAAAAATGTCCAAACCTTATTCGTCTTTTAAAACCTGAAACTGAAGATTTACATCATCATTATTTTCCAGTTTCCGGCTTCGAACAGCTTTATTTACAAATCGGGAGCTGAGCTGATTCAGCTGATGGGCATGTCTGTATTTTGTAAAAAAAATGTGTTCTCAGTCCTGGACTGAAAACACAGCTGTGTATTCAGTCCACCGGAAATAAAAATATTTAAAACGGACCATTTATCGATAATGACGACATTGATACTGAGCCTATTGTAAGGTAGTCATCATCAAAAGTGGATAGGCATAACATTTAGGAAGTGTGTTTTCAGTCCACCAGTGGACTGAATACACAGCTGTGTTTTCAGTCCACCGGAAGAGATGTTACGCCACGGGCTGTTTGACCAAGCGCGAGAAAGCGAGGTGGCCTGCTGTTTAGCACAGCGTAACTGTAACCCAGGTGGGGTGAGTTAGGGATTCGAGCTCTTTTCTAGGCATATTTTCTTTCTTTCTTCCTTAATTTTTTTTTTTATTTTTACTTTTTTTTTTGGTACTTCCTTAACAAAAAATTTCTTAATTTTCAACTTCAACACGTTTACACCATTCCTGGTGACTCGAGAAGTTTGATTGACTCTTAACATCTTTTATTTGGAACTGTGTTTTCAGTCCACCAGTGGACTGAAAACACAGCTGTGTATTCAGTCCACCGGAAATAAAAATATTTTAAAAGGACCAATTATCGTCTATGCTTACCTTAATCAAAGAGCGTGTAGGTAACGATTGCTATGTTACCAAGAGCTCCCACTTCCCGCTTTTGGTGAAGCCACGCATCTTCAGTCTTCTACTCGTATTTTCTTCATTGTATCAGTAAGCCTAGCGCGCATGATACACGCGGAGCACACCCACCTCGCTGTCTCGCCTGGCACGCCACAATAGCATTGCGGTTAAGAGATGTGAGAGCTCTTGGTAACTACGTTACCCTACACTCTCTTTGCCTTAATCGATAGTGACAACTTTGATACTGAGCCTATTATAGGCATCAGAAATGGACAGGCATTAAATTTATAGCAATTCAACGGCTGAATAATATCATTTACAGTGTTTTATTTAATCTCAGGAAATCTTGATTGAGAGTTGTTCGAAACCGGGTGCCTGAAATAGATCTCAATTCTCGAAACCGATTTATCAAACATTGACGAGATTCTTACCGTGGCTGCGAGATAGCCATTGGCCTGGCCAATTTGGCCAAAATTGACCACACGGAGAATAATGTTTCTACAATTAATTTAAAATTAACATTTACATCTATTTTTAATTTTTCCTAGTCCTTTAGAATTGTTTTTGTGATTATCAAAACCGATGAATTTTCCAAGGAGATCAGAGTATTAGTATTGCTTGCACAAGTCAGGTTCTATTTGGTCACTTTTCACATCGATCACTGGCCTCGAGTACGGCTGTGCTTCGAGGCCTTCCCCCCCGGGCAGTCTTTGTCTTCTTCCAAGATCCTGTTCTTTCAAAATAATCCCTTGTCCTTTGAATTGTAGGGCTGGTCTATTGTTCATCGTCTATCATGTCTTCTACAACTGTAATTTGTTTTGACTGGCATCCCGTTTTTTCCTTTCTACTAGCCCTAAAATGACCTCAAACCTTTAAAAACAAAAGAGTCCTTAAAAGAGTGTCAAGTTATCTTCCTTGCTGCTCACGCCGATATTGTCTACACCAAAAGTGTCCCAAGCTGTAACCTTATAAATAAGGATAGGAACCAAAATAAAAAATAAAAATCGAGTACAAGTAGCTACAAAGCAGTCCTTCTCTCTCTATATATATATTTATCTATACTTTATCTCCAATCTCTCCCACCCCCCCCCCCCTTTTCTCTCTGACGCTCCCTTAAACACATTCAAGACCCTATAACTATACCTAAAGATGTTCTCTATTTTTCTTTTATCTTTGTTTTTTTTTTTTTTTTTTTTTTTTTTTTTTTTTTTTTGGTTGGTTTTTGTTTTGTTTGTTCGTTTTTGTTTCGTTTTTCTCCGGATTCATATTGTTACGTACAAGAAATACACAAGGCAATACATTTTGACGACTCACTGTGTTCTAAATTAAAATAATAATCTTAAAAGTGAGTAAAAGTAAATCATCTTTTTACAAAATTAAAAGTCGATCAAAATTCTCGAGTCACCAGGAATGGCGTCAACGTGTTGAACTTGAAAATTAAGAATTTTTTTGCCAAGGGAGTACACAGGCGTGCCCGAGACCAGTGATCGATGTGAAAAGTGACCAAATAGAACTTTACGTGGGCAAACAATACTAAAACTATGGTCTCCTTGGAAAACTCATCAGTTTTGGTAATCATAAAAATTATATCGGACTAGGAAACATTAAAAATAGATATAAATGTCAATTTTAGATTACTTATAGAAACATTATTCTCTGTGTGGTCAATTTTGGCCAAATTGGCCAGACCAATGGCTATCTGGCAACCATGGTATCGAGATTTGAGATCGATTTCAGGCTCACAGCAATGTCTATTGGAATTAATTATCCCCCTATTTTCAAGTGGCTGTTCATGAATTCGAGAACAGAATACAAAGATGCAACGAGTGACATAAAATCAAAGTAACAATGAGGGAAAAGATTAAACAAATAGGTTGTATGTTGTTTGATTTCAGTTCAAAATTTATTAAACGACCTTATTTCAAAAGGCAAGACAAAATGTAGTGAAAAGTGCATGGTAATAAAAAATACAACTACATGTATAATAATAATAATAATAATAAAATAATAATAATAATAATAATAATAATAATAATAATAATAATAATAATAATAATAATAATAATAATAATAATAATAATAATGTTCAAACTGTCGTGAACGGATTTCCCAAGCTCGTTCACGATGTACAAAATAAGGAAAAAGTTCAGAAAAAGTCTCCACCGAAGTGGGCGTTCCCCATATATGTAGAGGACATATATGGGCGGTTAAAAAATGCTCTAGACCACCTCGGGAATCTTCCCGGTCTAGCCTGATTCTTATAACATACGTACCAAAAGTATGGCGGATCGGATCTTCGAAGATGCTACGATAGGCAAAGATAGTTAATGTTACTGAAGCGGATATGTAACATTTTTTGTCATATCGTGCACTTCCGGATAGAAGCATGAAAATTTGGACCTAGGGGTTTTTGAGTATGCTGAATTCAAAAATCGCGGGAACCAACTTGTATCTCCGGTCTTTCCTGCCAAAAATTAAATATTCAAAATGGCCGCCATCAAACTCGGATTTGCCTGTATTTTAATTATAAATGCACCGATTTTAGAGATTTTGGTGTCTATATATATGTTTATAAGGGCGGGGAATACGATAAAACACATTTTAATTCCATTATATTAATAGTTTCCTCCCAAAATGAAAAACAACATATTATAATGTTTAAAAATCCAAATTGACCTCATATTTACGAATTGTGCCATCGTAGTAATCGTTCTCAGCTAATAACTGACAATAACTTTAGTTTTGTTCATGTGAAAATCACACATTTTTATCAGGAAGAGAGCGCTACAACTATTGTCTTTTCTTCTTTTCCACCAGAAACTACGGACCTAAACAGTAAACATCATATATAGCTAATTATGTCTTGCAAGAAACTTCGATTGGCTACTCACCCATGTGCGGCATCAGTACAGCCAATTAACTGGAGCATTTGTATTCTGTGCCAAGAACATGGTGGAACACTTATATGTCCAACGGGAGTAGGATACACATCACTTGCCAACAGTCTATCTGCTCTTCATGAACTTAACAGTTTGCCACTAAATATTAACATATCCACACTCAATGATGGTAATGATTTGGCGGAAGCTCTTACTTCACATTCTGCTAAATGGCATAAAGCGTGCTACGTTCTATGTAATGCTGGAAAAGTAGAACGAGCCAGGAAGCGAAAAGAAAAAGTTTCCCAAGAACTTCCTTCTTCACCAGTGGAACAGCATCTACGCAGTACAAGCACTCCCTCAAGTTCCACGACAACAGACTCTAGTGATGTGCCGACTTGTTTTTTCTGTGACAGCACCACCGGAAATCTTAACAAGGTTGAGACTATGTCCCTTGATACTCGTGTCAGACGGATTGCCACAGAATTCAGAGATACCAAACTACTGGCTAAGTTATCAGCTGGGGATGTGGTCGCTATTGATGCCCAATATCATTTGAAGTGTTTGGCAGCATACTACAACAGATGTAGATCTCGGAAAAGACGCTCAATTGAAACACCTCATCACATAAACGCAGAGTCATTTGCATTTGCTGAGGTGGTGTCCTACATAGAAGAGTATGGCCAGCTAGGTGGAGACCTAAATCATGTTTTCAAACTCTCTGATATTAAGAAAGTGTATTGTGACTCCCTGCAAATATTTGATGGAGACCCAACTGGCCATATTCATTCCACAAACTTGTACAGAAACTCCAAGAACACATTCCAGCACTTGAATCTCATAACAGCAAATCTGGTACTGTGCTTTCATTCAAGAAAGATGTTGGTGATGCTTTACTTAATGCATGTAATTTTGACTGTGACGACGTGGCGATCATGTTAATGAGAGTAGCAAAAATAATCCGTAAAGAGATTTTTGAGACAAACTATCACTTCAATGGCTCTTTGTGTGATGAACAATATAACTGTCTACCATCATCTTTATCTGCATTAGTGAGCATGATTTTGAATGACTCAAACACAAAACATAACACATTCATGATAAAGAAATAAGCACAGCTGACTCATCCATCACACAGCTGCTTGTCTTCAATGCTATCAAACGGGGTAGGGCAGATTCTGTAGCAGCAAGACACAATTTAGACCGTGAAACTGCTCTTCTATTGTATCTAGGCCTACTCATCCACAACAAAACACGCAAACGGGATCTCGTTGACAATTTATTTGATAAAGGTCTGTCGGTTGCAGCTCTCCACAGAAGAAGCCAATAGAGTAATTGACAGATATGAGAATGAAGGCTATGTCTGTCCATCAACCCTAAAAGACAAACTGTTCACCACCGGAAACCTTGACAATATAGATCACAATCCCTCATCTACCTGAAGTCAAGATTCTTTCCATGGCACTGCAATATCCATCACACAACATGTCACAAATGATAATTTTGGTGTTGCTAGAGTTCTCCCAGAGATTAGAGGAGATAACAATGCAAATCAACCATTGAAATCAATCAGGCCATTACCAAAATCTTACACTGACGTGCCACCAGTGCCACTCTCAAATAACGTAGCTCCAACAATAGCTGATCACCAACTACATGCACTTCCTACTAAGAAAAATGATGATCAAAGGCACAAGCTGTGGCTGGAACATGTCAGAACAGAACTGGCTAAAGATCAGACAGTGGATCAGATGAATATGATATCATGGTCTGCCTTTTTTGCTACATCCCAGTTATCTGCACCTAAACCACCTGCAATTATTTCTCTACTACCCTTGTTTCGGGATTCTGCACATACACCTGCCATGGTCAAGCATGGGGTGAATGTCATCAAAGAAATAACTCACCATGTCAATCCAGGACAGATTCCAGTGCTCACTGTTGACCAACCACTGTATGCCATTGCTAAAAGGATTCAATGGAAATGGCCAGATGAGTATGGGGAGCGACAATATGTCATACTGATGGGTGGTCTCCATATAGAAATGGCTATGTTGAAAGCGATTGGTGACTGGCTGGATGGAAGCGGTTGGACACATGTGATGATTTCAGGCAATGTAACAACTGAGGGGCGTGCAGCTAGTGTACAAAAGGGATCACACATATCAAGAGGGCAGTGGGCACATCAAGTAACAGCAGCAGTTTTGTACATTCTTCTCCATAGGGCATATGTTGAGTACCAAATCAACACATCAGAGAGTGAGCAGCTACACTTTGATGCCTGGTGTGAAAAGATGTGTTCTGACTATCCTCAGTTCTATTACTGGTACCAAGTTTGGCAACTGGAGCTCCTTTTGCTACAATTTCTAAGATCACAACGTGAACAGAATTATGATGCATATGTAGAGTCACTACGAAAGATAATTCCATGGTTCTTTGCTCTTGACCATTACCACTAGGCTACGCTTATTTGTACTACCATTGCAAATAACGCCAGAGCTTATTTGTACTCTTACTAAAAATAGAATTTGCGTAATTACTAAAAATATATCATTTTATACGGATAGAACTGCAATATACAATGAATTATCTGGAAGTCAAAAAGTGAACACTTCATCTCATCACAATCACATTATTACTATTATTCCAAGTTGATTTTGATAACAACAAGATATGAAGTGAGTAGAAAAGTGCCAGAAGACAATAGAGAATAAAAAATTTTTCGCGGCGGTGGTGGGGTTTGAACCTGCGACCTTATTGGTACGACAACTCCGCCTGGCAGGTGAGAGCGTGGCTCTACCGTCTGAGCTATCCACGAACACAAAAATATTCGTATCAAACCCAAGTCATATTTCTAAAGCCTTCTCTCACCCACTACTGGAGATCGCCGGCTCGTTCGCGCGCCACCATCGCGAAGTTTTTTTTGTTTTTTTTTTTACTAGCAGTTAAGCTTAATAACCAATATTCTCAACACAGAAAAGTGAGTGGAGCAGGCACTTATGTTGGTAACAACAAGATATGAAGTGAATAGAAAAGTGCCAGAAGACAATAGAGAATAAAAATTTTTTCGCGGCGCGTGGTGGGGTTTGAACCTGCGACCTTATTGGTACGACAACTCCGCCTGGCAGGTGAGAGCGTGGCTCTACCGTGTGAGCTATCCACGAACACAAAAATATTCGTTTCAAACTCAAAGTCATTACTAGATCCCTCTCTCACCCACTTCTTGAGACCGCCGATTCGTTCGTACACCACCATCGCGAATAATTTTGACCAGCAGTTAAGCTTAATAGCCAATATTCTCAACACAAACATATAACATAGAAACGATTGAGACATTGAGTATGCTCCGGTGTATGGGGTGAATTTTTAATTCAGAAAAGTGAGTGGAGCAGGCACTTATGTTGGTAACAACAAGATATGAAGTGAATAGAAAAGTGCCAGAAGACAATAGAGAATAAAAATTTTTTCGCGGTGGTGGTGGGGTTTGAACCTGCGACCTTATTGGTACGACAACTCCGCCTGGCAGGTGAGAGCGTGGCTCTACCGTGTGAGCTATCCACGAACACAAAAATATTCGTTTCAAACTCAAAGTCATTACTAGATCCCTCTCTCACCCACTTCTTGAGACCGCCGATTCGTTCGTACACCACCATCGCGAATAATTTTGACCAGCAGTTAAGCTTAATAGCCAATATTCTCAACACAAACATATAACATAGAAACGATTGAGACATTGAGTATGCTCCGGTGTATGGGGTGAATTTTTAATTCAGAAAAGTGAGTGGAGCAGGCACTTATGTTGGTAACAACAAGATATGAAGTGAATAGAAAAGTGCCAGAAGACAATAGAGAATAAAAATTTTTTCGCGGCGGTGGTGGGGTTTGAACCTGCGACCTTATTGGTACGACAACTCCGCCTGGCAGGTGAGAGCGTGGCTCTACCGTGTGAGCTATCCACGAACACAAAAATATTCGTTTCAAACTCAAAGTCATTACTAGATCCCTCTCTCACCCACTTCTTGAGACCGCCGATTCGTTCGTACACCACCATCGCGAATAATTTTGACCAGCAGTTAAGTTTAATAGCCAATATTCTCAACACAAACATATAACATAGAAACGATTGAGACATTGAGTATGCTCCGGTGTATGGGGTGAATTTTTAATTCAGAAAAGTGAGTGGAGCAGGCACTTATGTTGGTAACAACAAGATATGAAGTGAATAGAAAAGTGCCAGAAGACAATAGAGAATAAAAATTTTTTCGCGGCGGTGGGGTTTTTATTCTCTATTGTCTTCTGGCACTTTTCTATTCACTTCATATCTTGTTGTTACCAACATAAGTGCCTGCTCCACTCACTTTTCTGAATTAAAAATTCACCCCATACACCGGAGCATACTCAATGTCTCAATCGTTTCTATGTTATATGTTTGTGTTGAGAATATTGGCTATTAAGCTTAACTGCTGGTCAAAATTATTCGCGATGGTGGTGTACGAACGAATCGGCGGTCTCAAGAAGTGGGTGAGAGAGGGATCTAGTAATGACTTTGAGTTTGAAACGAATATTTTTGTGTTCGTGGATAGCTCACACGGTAGAGCCACGCTCTCACCTGCCAGGCGGAGTTGTCGTACCAATAAGGTCGCAGGTTCAAACCCCACCACCGCCGCGAAAAAATTTTTATTCTCTATTGTCTTCTGGCACTTTTCTATTCACTTCATATCTTGTTGTTACCAACATAAGTGCCTGCTCCACTCACTTTTCTGAATTAAAAATTCACCCCATACACCGGAGCATACTCAATGTCTCAATCGTTTCTATGTTATATGTTTGTGTTGAGAATATTGGCTATTAAGCTTAACTGCTGGTCAAAATTATTCGCGATGGTGGTGTACGAACGAATCGGCGGTCTCAAGAAGTGGGTGAGAGAGGGATCTAGTAATGACTTTGAGTTTGAAACGAATATTTTTGTGTTCGTGGATAGCTCACACGGTAGAGCCACGCTCTCACCTGCCAGGCGGAGTTGTCGTACCAATAAGGTCGCAGGTTCAAACCCCACCACCGCCGCGAAAAAATTTTTATTCTCTATTGTCTTCTGGCACTTTTCTATTCACTTCATATCTTGTTGTTACCAACATAAGTGCCTGCTCCACTCACTTTTCTGAATTAAAAATTCACCCCATACACCGGAGCATACTCAATGTCTCAATCGTTTCTATGTTATATGTTTGTGTTGAGAATATTGGCTATTAAGCTTAACTGCTGGTCAAAATTATTCGCGATGGTGGTGTACGAACGAATCGGCGGTCTCAAGAAGTGGGTGAGAGAGGGATCTAGTAATGACTTTGAGTTTGAAACGAATATTTTTGTGTTCGTGGATAGCTCACACGGTAGAGCCACGCTCTCACCTGCCAGGCGGAGTTGTCGTACCAATAAGGTCGCAGGTTCAAACCCCACCACCGCCGCGAAAAAATTTTTATTCTCTATTGTCTTCTGGCACTTTTCTATTCACTTCATATCTTGTTAATATTCTCAACACAAACACATAACATAGAAACGATTGAGACATTGAGTATGCTCCGGTATATGGGGTGAATTTTTTAATTCAGAAAAGTGAGTGGAGCAGGCACTTATGTTGGTAACAACATATCTTGTTGTTACCAACATAAGTGCCTGCTCCATAGCGCCTTTACATTTTTTATTGGTGATCAATAAAATAAATGCTCATTTTTCTAAATGAAAATGGCAAAGCATCATTTGAATTGAATTACTACTGAATGTATTAACTTAACGACAGACTATAGTTTGTTGCCAAGAGTTTTGTTCTATGGATGTAAAACCAATGAAATTTCAAGTGTGTTGGTGTGAATAATGATCATTTTTTAAAAATTGCTAGTCTTTGACAAATGCATTTTATGACAATAATGTCATTTCCAAAAATTGCTAATGAAATGTGTCTCTTTTTTATTTCAATTTTTCCATCCAGAGCAGGATCAACCCTCTTTGTGGAACTACAAAAAAAGTGGAGGCAAACAAGTAGTGTTGACTTTTTCTGTATTGAGGCGAAAGAGATTTTTATTCCAAGGGTTTGGGAAAGCAAATTGCTTTTTATTCAGAGCTAGTGCACTATTTAACTGTTTTATTGTCTAAAATAAAATTGATTTTGCAGTTCAACTTGACTAGATATCTAATTTTATACGACTTGTCTCTCAAGTAGAATAAAAAAATGAAAAATGAGGACAGCGTGCCATATCATATTTTGAAAAATCATTTAATATATCTAGAAATCATCTGTATAACTTATTGTATACAGTAAAAAATTAGGTTTTGTGATTATAATGATGAATTCATAAGGTATGACATCATATTTGACCACAAAATTATTTTATCTCTGGGCGTAAAAAAATCAATTTTACAGCATTTTTTTTTATCTAAGGGGTATGGGTTAGTGAACCGATGATAATGTTTTTAGACTTAGATCAATCTACAAAATTTTCGTTTTCTTGTCCTATTACGGTCATATTTTGAAAGTTTGATGGATCATTTCTTTTAGTTGTCTGCAAAATCAGCCTTTTAACTTTATGTCAAATTATAGAAAAAGCTTGCGCTTTCTCAAATGTCTGTTTTATGTCATTTGTCTGATTTTCTAGCAATCCTACCTTAGTCATTTTCCTTTAAATTATCTTCAAATTTATTCAGAATCTTTTCTATGATGTGTTTTACATCATGATGTAAGTGTTTGGGGGTAAATTAAAATTTAGCAATTTTATAAATTTTAAAATTCATTTGTTCCTGTCGATCCGCGCTAAATTTTCAGTTGAAATCAAATAAAAATTCTAAAAAAATTATTCCAAGAGTTTTCATGATATAGCTATTTATGAAAGAAACATTGTGTTTAAATTTGAAAGAAATTTATATGCTAGTTTTTGGTGCATCTATGTTAGAAATTTTAGGGTTTTACGTCTAATTTTAGCTTATGTTGCCCCTTAAAAAAGTTTTTTTTTTAATTCAGTTATTTTTGGTGTTTAGCATCAAATTATACATTACATTATTAGTTCATGAGATATAATTAAAGAATTAGAACTATAAAGCATATTTGACCACTAAAGTAATTTTTTGGTGAATAACAGCAGATATTAAATTATTTCGCAATTTCTTTTCTTAGAGGTATGGGTTAGCGAATCGTTTATAATTTTTTTCAGAATTTGATCAATTTATAAAATATTACTGTTTTCTTGTTCCATATTGGTTATACTTGATGAATGTTGGCCTTTGTCTGCATAATTAGCTTTATTATCAAATTAAAGACAAATTTTTCATTTTCTCAAAATTTCATTGTGCGTCATTCTCTGATTTTCTAACATTCACATCTGGATTGTTTCCCCATCAGATTGTCTTCAAATTTGGTCAGAATTTTTCTTATGATGTGTTTTGCATCATGATGGTTGGCTTTTGGGCTAAACAAAAATTTAGCAGTTTTATGAATTTTTAAATCAATTTTTTTTCCTGTCATGTCACACCAAATTTTCACTAAGAAATCGGAAAAAAAATTCTGAAAAATTTATTTTCAAGACTATTGCTAAACCTATCCATCTTGTTGTAAGAAACATTTTGTGTAAATTTGAAAGAGATCTGTTCGTTGTTTTTTTCTGTATCACTGTAAGAATATTTGGGGTCTAATTTGAGCTTATATTGTCCCCCCTGGTGGCAGGGATTTGGTGGCTAATAGTATCTGCGCTGGTGGTAGGGACTCAGTGAGTAATAGCGCTGGTGGTAGGGACTCAGTGAGTAATAGCGCTGGTCGTAGGTGCTCAGTGAGTAAAAGCTCTATGACTCTGTAATAGCGCTTGTGGTAGGGACTCGGTGAGTAATAACGCTGGTGGTAGGGGCTCAGTGAGTAATAGCGCTGGTCGTAGGGACTCAGTGAGTAAAAGCTCAATGACTCGGTAATAGCACTGGTGGTAGGGACTAGGTGAGTAAAAGCTCTATGACTCCAGTAAAAGCGCTGGTGGTAGGGACTCCGTGAGTTATAGCGCTGGTGGTAGGGACTCAGTGAGTAAAAGCTCAATGACTCGGTAATAGCACTGGTGGTAGGGACTCGGTGAGTTATAGCGCTGGTGGTAGGGACTCAGTGAGTAAAAGCTCAATGACTCGGTAATAGCGCTGGTGGTAGGGACTCAGTGAGTAAAAGCTCTATGACTCGGTAATAGCACTGGTGGTAGGGACTCGAAGAGTAAAAGCGCTGGTGGTAGGGACTCAGTGAGTAAAAGCTCTATGACTCAGTGAGTAAAAGCGCTGGTGGTAGGGACTCGAAGAGTAAAAGCGCTGGTGGTAGGGACTCGGTGAGTTATAGCACTGGTGGTAGGGACTCGGTGAGTAAAAGCTCTATGACTCAGTCAGTAAAAGAGCTGGTGGTAGGGACTCAGTGAGTTATAGCACTGGTGGTAGGGACTCGGTGAGTAAAGCTCTATGACTCGGTGAGTAATAGCACTGGTGGTAGGGACTCGGTGAGTAATAGCACTGGTGGTAGGGACTCGGTGAGTAATAGCACTGGTGGTAGGGACTCAGTGAGTAAAAGCGCTGGTAGGGATTCAGTGGTGTCACTGATTTTATGACATTAGAATATAAAGAAATTTACAACTACAATCGGACTAATAATTTTACAAAAGGTCCCCACAAAAGTATATCTTTAAATTATTAAACAAGTCTGTTGATTAAATTAAATTATAATTTTATTTTAAAAGATCAAGAAAATGTCAAATTAAAAATGAAAGTTTTGACAACGAAAATGTACCTATTCCGTAACATTTAAAGACACACAAACAAATCTTGTATTCTTGCTCCTCTGTAATCTTGACACAGCATTGCTCTGATTTTTCGTGAAGATGTGTAGCATGAACACTACCCAACAAGTATTGAGAACAACCGTGCTTCTCAAATTTGTTTTACATACAGGACTTTGCACTATCCTTTTGAATCTGGATAGAGACTTGACCGACTCAATTGTTAACAGGCACCTTTTTACTATCACACTCTTTTATTGAGATGTGATATTACGACTTATAATGTCCCTTTTTATTTCGTCACTGACCGACCAGCTTTTGAAATTTTGATATTCTACAACACAGTGTTTGGTCTCCTGTGTTATATTTGTTTTATTCTGTACCGGCCTGTATAACACAGTTTCGGCCTTCTCTGTATTATATTTTTATTGGGACATATAGTAACAGATTTGCCTTCTCTGTACTATGAATTGGTCACCCGTTCACGGACTGACACAATACAGTAGCCTGCACTATGCCTTGCTATCTTCCGGCCCCAAACGTACTTCACACAATCAACCCTGCATTATGTGAAGGATAGCTAGTGACGTTTGGCGACTGAGAGACGTTGTCATCACAAGATAGCATAGCAACAGGTTTGAAAAATACCAACTCGTGGTTGCCTAAAGCTAATATCCCATTGAGACTTAAGCTCGTTCTACAGTAACGTGACAGCCCCCACCCACGTTAAAAATTTACTTTTTTGGTGGTTTATTACATGAAAATAAATTTTACAAATGGACAATGAGTAAAGGTATTAAGGGAATTCTGTATGAAATTTCCTGTGTAGAGTCACATTTGAAAAATTTCGGTCTAACTGTCTCTGTCGTGTCAAGGGCATCTTTATGGTCGCATGTCTCTGTCGGTGTGTCCATAACGTCTGTGGTCTCTCTGTCTGGTCAGTTTGTGTGTCCATAACTTCTGTGGTCTCTGTCTGGGCAGAGTGTGTATTTATAATGTCTGTGGTCTCTGGTCAGTATGTGCATTTACAATGTCTGGTGTCTCTGAAAAGTCAGAAAGAGGGTTAGAATGGGGATTTGTCTGTATTAAGTCAGTCATGTCAACAATGTCAAAGTCTTTATCTTCAGAGACAAGAGTCAAAAACTGTTCCAACTGGGAGATTCTTTGCAGAAACTGATGTTCTCCCATAACTTGAAACAAGCTATTGATCCTGTTTGTCACTGAAGATACAATTCGATACCGTCCTTCCTGTGTATTTGTCACACGTCATAATGGTACAATGTCAGTTTCAGGTTGGTCATGAATTTCCAGTCTTTCGCCCGCCATGACCCTCATCATCTATGCACATAACATTCACAAGTGGATACAAATATCGATTTACTTTCTATGTTGCATCCATAACAAACACATCACAAAAAACACTCAAATCACGCCTCATTCTTCCCGTTACTTAAAACAAATACTCAAAACCACCATCCTCATTCACACTGAACTTTGTTACACCTCCTTCCTCCACTATCTCTCTCGAGGCTCGACCCCAGGACCTTCCAATCCGGAAGTGAGTGCCACACAGCCGCATATATCTTGGCTGTTCTTGAGAATTTGCCAAACACCTACAAACTAATTAGTAAAAAGAGGGGAGATGGGCAGAAATAGACAGACAGATACACACTCAGAGAGAGAGAGAGAGAGAGAGAGAGAGAGAGAGAGAGAGAGAGAGAGAGAGAGAGAATAATATCAGTTGCCTGTGGTGTCAGTCCGTTTAGGAGTGAGGTGGCGGAAGAAGTAGTCTAGCACTAGTACTTGTAGTAAGTAGTAAATAGGGGAGGTCTTCTGCACGTTCCTTGAGCTAAGGAAAGTATTCCTTCAACTAACCTTAAAATAATAAATAAAACCTTGTACATTTCCAACACTTGGACCTGCACTATGACCTATAACTAAAACTAACAGACAAAAAAAAAAAACCCCGCTAAGACTCCTCTCCAGTACCTTTCAATATTTCAAATTGAATTATAATGGCTGCGGAAAACTAAAACAATGGTCATATAAGGAAATTTACAAATCAATCAAGTTGTTCTACAGGTTTTAAAATGAAAATATGAAGTAACAAGATATCACTCTAATATAGTGACACCTAACTAACACTAGACATCACATCAGCAGCAATGCTGAGCGGAGTAATTTTACTTTTTTCACTAGCAACCAAGTTGCCACATTGGATTTTCTTTCTTTACTTTTTTTTTTTAGTGTTCTGCTAATGTGCAATCTACATTTAAAATAAAAAGTGGCATCTTTCATTTCTTCTAATTCTTAACAGACACGATTATGTCCACTTCACATCTCAACAACAGGGACAATTTTTTCACTTCTTGAGGCAGTCTTTTCTTACTTCTTTATTGATTTGTTTATAAGTTCTATTGTTCTTCTTCTTATACAGTGCAACCCCGATGTAACGACATCCGTTATAGCGACATTCCCTGTATAACGACATGGTACTCAGGTCCCATTTTATTTTACTATATATCATTAGTAATAAAAACCCCTCTATAGCGACGTACATTTCAGCAAAACCCCTGTATAACGACATTTCTGGTCCGACAAACCTTGAAGGTGTTTGTCTACCATGAAATTATTCGTAACTATTACAAGTGGTATCTTCCATTCTATGTATGTTGTCTACTCGTAATAAGCCCAGAGCTAGTTCTTATTGTAGCCAATGAAAACGCTTCTTTTTCAGCCAATCAATAGTCACATTTGTACAAAACCGCAGCCAATCAGAAGGCTCGCCTTTCACACAATGAATGCCTGTGACGTCAAAACTGGACTGTTTATAAATCCTTTGTCCACTCTCCATTCATTGCCGGTCCCAAGCCCGGATAAACTACAGAGGGAAAATGAAAAAGTATACATTCACTACACAAGACCCAAAACACCTCCTGATATACACACATAGGAAACCTCTCTGTAACGACATCCCTCTATAACGACACGTTTTCCCGGTCCCGACGATGTCGTTATATCGAGGTTGCACTGTAATTTCATTGTCAATATCATTTTCATCAGCATACTTTTACCATGTTATTCTTACGCTCTTACAGTTACAGTACAGCAGAGCGATACCTAACGCAGGCCTTTAAAGTGCTACTAAATTTGAAAAATTAAAATAAAACGTTTGACAAAAGATCCACAGTTCAAAAGCTAAAACTAAAACAAATATAAGGTGAAACTACCTCGAGGCTCGAGGAACATCGGGGGTAAGGTCTCCCGCCCATACTGGGCACTGTGGGACTGGAAGTCTAGAGAGCTGCGCCGGTGGAACCCGTAATTTAGCTTCTTAAACGGTTCCGATCATTCAGGAGAGGAGTAGCACCTATCTAGTTGTAGTTATTAGTAGAAGAAGAAGAAGAAGAAGGAGCATGTTCAGGTTCAAGTTCAACCCTCTTAGTCTTAGTAGGCACTTGCAAGAATTTTTCAAAATAGTGGCTATGGGTATTAATTTAGCGTAGAAAAATAAAGGGGAGTGAAACATTAACTAGAGTGAAAAATTATCGCTCTGTCTCAACTGGTTAAAAAGTTATGACCGTTTATGTGGTGGAAAATCTCTATATATAGCTTAATAGGAAAAAATGTGACCAAAGCACAGCATCCCAATGGATCATCATCATCAATGCCTTTTTCACCCTGGGTCAGGGTATAGGCCACAGACAAACAGTTTCCATCCTTCTCTATCCTGAGCCAACTTTTTTATCTCATTCCAGGTCTTACCACTTCTCTGTATATCCGCTTCTTTAATTCTTCTCCATGTTCCTCGTGGCCTTCCCCTTGATCTTCTGCCCTGAGGGTTCCAGTCCAATACTTTCTTTGTTATAGTTGAGTCATTTTTTCTAAGCGTGTGTCCAATCCACCTCCATCGTCTTCTTCCTATATCCCCTCCCACTGGTTTCTGCTGTGTTCTTTTCCATACTTCTTCATTTTTTATTCTATCCATCCCAATGGATAATCACGTATAATTCAGAAACAGCTTCAGATACAACTTTGAAATTTTTACATGTGGTAAATCAACATCTCTGTAATACATTGCAAACAGAAAATGAATTATTTATTGAGAAAGAAAAGTATAGTTTAGAGCTGAGACAGCTGAAATCAAGGAAAAATAGATCACGACATACAAATGAATGACCTATTGGAATTTTGGAAAAGTCAATAATAAAATATTTATTCACATGAAGATAGACCAAATACACCACTGAATCGGCGTCATTTAGTTGTTCACTTTGAACTTTTCAAAATGAAAATAGACCCCATAAAAGCAAAGATATGAACTGACAAATGTTTGAGGTGGTGTACTCTTCTTAGTTGATAGAGTTAAGAGTGAGAATGACGAGAAATGAGTTGCCACTTAATTAAGGAAAAAAATTGTCGTATCTAGTTTACTTACCTTCTTTGTTGACTTTTTAATAAAAAGTACATTATTCTCATTTTCGAATGTTTTCAAATTGGAGAAAAGATGAGAATGTCTCGTTTACCGAGAGGGCCATTTACTTTTTTTTTGCTTCACACTTCTCAAAGAAAGACCGCGAAAAGTGGAGGCTGGTCGGCTGGTCCTTGAAAGCTCACAAATGCAACTTTAAACGCATAAGAGTGCTGGGAGTAGCTACAAATAGGTAAAGGAGCGGTGGTTTGCAACTTTAAACACATAAGAGTTCTGGGAGTACAAATAGTGAAAAGCGGTAGTTTTCGCTATTTGTAGTGGTAGTACAAATAACCGCTTCGTTACCACTATGCTCGCTGGATGACAGTTCATGTCAGTGATTTACTTGCCCTGCAGAAGAAGTGTCCCACAACACATGCTGAATTCCTCCAAGGCAACTTTGTGACACAAAAATCCAAGCCCAAATTTTCAGCATTTTTTAGCATGATCAAGTTCATGAACAACTAAATGCAATGGTGAAGGGAGATGGTGGTATAATAGGAATAACGGAAAGTGATACAGCCTTGAGAAGGTGGATGATAGCAGGACCAGAAATGGCTAGACTATTAATGGAGTACAATGACAACCGGTCCAAAAAGCTAAATGACACTGAGCGCCACCATGAACAAATACCAAGTGTGCAAAAGACTTTCCTGTCTCATGTTAAGAATGTCACTGACGTAATGGAGGAACTTGGTAACCCATTTGCTGATACAAGTGCAGATCTGTACTCACTTGAAACAAAACAAAACAATAATGTCTGAAAGGGTAATAGAAGCTGTGAGGTGTACAGAAGACATGGGGAAAAGGCAGTATCAGCAATTTCTTGAGGACCGCATCAGTAGCAGTGCAACTGCTTTCAATGACACAATACATAAGAACAATTTTCCTCTTCTGAACTCTGTTGCTACAAAGAAATCAAATGCAACCTCTAAGATTTCCAATCTTCAGAATGATGTCCAGCTCTTCTCCCGTATGTATATATCATGCCAATCTCGGGACAGTGATATGGATGCCTTCTTTGCTCACGAAAATCATGCCTGGCCTCCATCATTGGCATCCAATGGCATAATGCACCATACAAGCAAATCAGATTTATTGGAATGTTTGGAGTCACTTGTTCCGCAACCAGAATCCATCCCAAAAGTTGATGTCAGAATAATTGACGGTGCTGCCCTTGTGCATATGCTTGATCCACATAGATCCAGTATTCCGATTAGGACATTCAGGGACTATTCACAGTTGTTGTTTTTGCCCTATATAAAGCATTTACTGCAAGACGTGGTTCGCATTGATGTTGTTTGGGACGTTTACAAGGAGAATAGCTTGAAGACACAAGCACGTGGCAGCGGTAATCATATCCGGGTTGATAACACCACTAAGATTCCTTCAAACTGGAAAAACTTTCTTTGCTGCGATGCAAACCAAGAAAACTTCTTCAAACTCTTAGCTAGTGCCTTACAAGAATTTGAAACTCCAGCACAGAATCAAGTGATCAGTACACATGGCCCGAATGCTGTATCATCTCCTATAGCTGATGTGTCAGGCTTGTTTTGCACAAGCAGATACCAGACTCTTGTTCCATGCTTCTCATTCCTTCTGTCATGGTCTCAGCAAGGTGATGATACATGCAACAGATACTGATGTGGTGGTCATTGCAGTAGCAGTATCAAGTGTTTCCCATAACTGTGAAATTTGGATAGCATTCGGACATGGTAATAAACTACGTTACATCCCTTGCCATCTAATCGCAAGTGAACTAGGTAAAGATGCATCTTATGGACTTCTTTTTTTTCCATGCTGTATCAGGCTGTGATACTGTTTCAGCATTTCGTGGAATTGGAAAGAAAACGGCTTGGGCTTTTTGGCGCAGTATGCCTCACCTAGATCAGGTCTTTGCCCGCTTATCCCATGCTCCAAACCAATTATTCCCAGAGGATTTACAGCAGATGGAAAGATTCGTTGTTCTCTCACATCCCCCATCAGCAGGGTAAATGCTGCCAGAAAGCAGATGTTTACTCAAAATAGGAGAATAGACAACATTCCAC